>NC_056739.1:1981080630-1981110630 GCF_019279795.1 Protopterus annectens
CTTATAAAGTGCATTTGTGTAGGATTCAGCAGTCGTAACTGTATTGCCCATCTGCATGGGTCTCATGATGTTTGCCACTTCTGTCTTAAGAAGCATGAAGTTGGTTTTGGAAAAAATGTTTACCATGGTTTCCTTAATGGTGGGTGGGGGCAGGATGCAGATATCTAGGGTGATTAGCTTATGGTCGGATCTGACTAACGAGGAGTTGATTTCAGGTGTGGAACACCGGTCACTCTTGTTGGTAATGACAAGGTCTAGGATATTGTTGATCCTGGTGGGGGTGTGGATAAGTTGATCCAGGGCATTGGAATTTATGAATTCCAGAAAGCGTTGAATGAAGGAGTTGGTACATGAGTAGTTTTCCCAGTTAATGGTGGGGTAGTTGAAATCACCCATTATTAGGGTGCTTGGTTGCACCCTAATATTTTCCAGTATGTCAAGAAAAGAGGAGTGGGAATCCTAGGGCATGGTGGGGGGATTTGCAGCAAGCCACAATTTGGATTGCAGTTTTGCCCAGAGTTAGTTGCACTTGGATAACCTCAGATGCATTATGCTGCGCAACTAGCCTGGAGGTGTGGATATCCTTAATGAATATGGACACACCTCCGCCTTTGATGTTCTGGTCCAGGTTAGATGGACGAAAAGTGTGGTATGAGTTATAGACTGGTAATGCAGGGGTGCTCTCTAGAGCCTTGAACCAGGTCTCAGTCACTGCACAGATACATCATTACAAGTGCTCAGTTTATAATTAAATATGCATGGAGAGTGCAGTGCACTATGGGAGGGAGAGGGTGGAGTTAACAGCCTGGGAAAATATGACTTATGAAGCCACTCTTATAATGTTGGTATCACTCCTACTAGATCATAGGTTTATAGATTCATATGTAAGGACTAGGCAGTCAGTCTGCATGCCATTACATTCCTAACCAGTAATCCATGTTCAAAAGATCCCATCCAATTATCTATGAAAGCGGCAAGGGTGCTATTCTGTTCCATAGTTTCATAGTTTCATAGTATAGTACTAGGCTATCTGCCCTGGGGCATTTGTAAGCCTAGCCATAGGGATGTGGCTTTTGCCACCCCATGAAGTGGTACAAAAATGTACAGAATAAATTTAGAATACTGTGCCTCTGTCTAGTAGTGACACAATGAAGGTCCCCTTATATAAAAGAATTAGTTTACTGTGCCCCTGTCTAGCAGTGACACAGATGTGACCCCTGGGGTAAACTTATGATCTCCCATCCACTCATCAAGATTTCTCTTAAAGAGAGTCAGTGAGGGGCTCTGCCTAATATGAACTGGGATCTTGTTCCAAAGCATGGGAAGCCTCTGGGTTATGAATCTATCCCTCCAGCATGTCCTATTCATACTTGTGCCAAGGTTTAAGTCTTTAGCTCTCGTGGTCCTGATGGATTTGGATTTTTTGAGGTGGAGCATGTCCATCAGATCCTGATTGGACATGGCCTTGTACGTCAGGCAGAGATCACCTCTGAGCAGGTGGTATGCTACTGAATAGAGCTGAAGTTTCTTTAGTCTGGCAGAATAAGACATATGTTGGAGACCCTTGATCCTCTTGGTGAGGTACTTTTGTGGTCTCTTCAGCTGTTGCAAATGCCAGGTGAGGTACATACCAAATGGGGCATTGTACTCAATCATGGGTCTGATGAGGGAGGAATATAGGGGTACAATGACATCCTTGGATCTGGATGTGAATCCCTTCATGATGAGGTGTGCAAGGTAGAATGTTTTTCTAACCACTTTGGCAACGTGGGTGTCAAATGAGAGGTCGCTGTTGACTTGAGTCCCTAGGTCTCTGATTACTTTTTCCGTACTCAGTGGGTTGCTGTCTATGTGATAATTTGTGGGTACTTTGTTTTTCCCCAAAGGGGATGACTATACATTTTTTGGCATTTAGTTTAAGGCCGTGACTCCGGCACCAGTTGTCCGTTTCTGTGAGGCCTTTTTGTAGGATGTATGTGTCTGCTGGTGTATCGACTATGGCGCCTAGTTTGCAGTCATCTGCGAACTTTGTCAGCCACAGCCCTCCCATGTTTGCTTTAACATCTGAGAAATAAATGCCAAACAAGAGGGGTCCCAGGACAGATCCCTGTGGGACACCACTTGTGACTGGCTTTGAGTCTGACATTGTTCCAGCGATTTTAACTTTAGGGGTTCTGTCCTTTAGCCAGTTTGCAACCCATCTAGTGACATAAGGGTTTACTTTTAAGCTGTTGAGCTTATCTATGATGCCTGAGTGGGGTATTGTGTCGAAGGCCTTAGCCAAGTCCAGGTATGCTGTATGGACTGCTTTGCCCTCATCAATGGCTCTAGTGACTGTTTTGAAAAAGTCAACCAGGTTTAAAAGGCAGGATCTGCCCTTTACAAAGCCGAACTGGGTGGGGTCAAGTGTCTGTAGGTCCCCTATGTCTCTGTTTATGAGTTCCATAATGATTCTTTCCATAGCTTTGCAGACCAGGCTGGTTAAGCTTATGGGGCGGTAGTTTCCAGGGTCTGTAGAGGCACCCTCCTTGTGGAGTGGGACCACTGTTGCTGTACGCCAGTGTTCAGGTACATATCCCAAAGTAAGTCTAAGGTTAAATAGCATTTTTATGTGTGGGTTTAGCTCCTCTTGGAGTTCACGTAACACGCAACCCGGGATACCGTCAGGTCCCATTGATGCTGTGTTTTTTGCTTTGTTTAGGGCGGTTCTCACTTGGACATCTGAGATGACAGGGAGATTTCATTCAGCTGGGATAAGTATTTCTTCTTTTGGGGGTGAGGGAGGGGAGAAATTTGCACTGAACCTGTCAGCCAGAATGTTGGCAATATCTGTGGGATCGGTGTATTTTTTGTTGTTGTGAACCAACTCTGAGCATATCTGAGGGTTTCCGCCCAGGTTTCTAACATAGCTGAAGAAGGCTTTGTGGTTATCTTTAGTGTCTTTAGCGATTTTTCTCTCAAAGTTGGCCTTGGATGTTTTCATGAGAGAACGTAGTTTTCTGCTAATGCTGATCAGAGATGTCTTCCCTTCATGGGATTTTGCTCTGACGTGCAGTAGCTTCCTTCTTTTGTTATACAATTCGTTTATGGCTGAGGTCCACCAGACAGGACGCTTACCTTTGGTGGAGAGGGACTTGGATTTATTTGGGATTGCATGATCCATGCATTCTTGGAGATGTCCATAGAAAGCATTTGTGAAGGATTCGGCATTGTGGGATGTGGTATCCACTGGCACAGTGGGTTTAAAGGATACCATCTCAGTCTTAACATCTCAGTTAGACATTGCAGCCAGATGTCTACTCACAGATCTAATATTATGTAAGCACATAACTTTCATTTATGACAACAGATGAGAACAGATTGCTCTGAGACTTCTAACACCTTTCATATCTATGGACTAATCTACATACCTCAGTTACCTATGGCTAGTTCTTTCCAGCCTCTATATAAAACTTTTTACCTATACTATATATGTGCATTCAAACTTGCTTTGTTTCTACAGTCTCCTCATAAAAATTCTTCAACATAGTCAATTTGCGTTGCTTTTGGCAAAAAACCTTTCATGTTATGCCATTGCAAAGATGGGCTCTTCAGACTTCAGCCATTTCCAGATAACATTCAATATAAAGAAAGGTACCAAAAAGTGTTCTAAGGACTCAAGAGGCTAGGAAATTTTAATTCAAATAGAAAGTAGCTAAATTGCAATCTGTTTTGCAATCTTATAGGAAACATGCATGTGAGAAAAAGAATTTAAAAATTTATTTTAATAATGTGAAACGAATTTATGAAAAAATAAAAAAACTTAAATGAGCAACAGTGGAATAAAAAGAAAATCCTTTGATGCATACGATATCTGACTGATCCCACATCATTTTGCTGATGTGTTTTTAATCTATGCATGAGCTTACTTTGTAAGGCATTTCAGTGATGTGTTTGATGCAAATAAGATCTGAGTCCATATTTCATTTCTTTTATATATATATATATATATATATATATATATATATATATATATATATATATATATATATATGGATTAACTTTGAATCATCGAATGTTCAGAACATCGATGTTCTGATCATCGAGACCAGAAATTCGATGTTTAGAACATCGAAGATTCAAAATGAACCATAAAAACAACAAAAAAAAATCACAAACACTATGTTATGCACGGGGGCTTTGCCCTGCACTATGGGGGCTGTGCCCCCCAAACCCCCCTACTTTAATATTCTAACTCCGAGATCTCACTACAGTAGGGTAAGGGAAATTACCCATTTACCGCTATATGCAGTAGTGCTAAACAGGAAATTTCCCGTACCCTACCTGCAATGCCAGCACTCAGATGGCACACACACACAACATGCAGGGCACCTTGCTGCCCTGCATACAAACCCAACATTCCCCAATCTCACTTACCTGGCACTTCCTCTTTAAACCTTCGATGTTCTGAACATCAATGTTCTGGTCTCGATGATCAGAACGTCGATGTTCTGAACATTCGATTATTTAAAGTGAACCCATAGATATATAGATATATATATATATATATATATATATATATATATACATATATATACACATACATATACACACACACACACACACACATATATATATATATATATATATATATATGTATAAATAAAAACATATATATATATATATATATATATATATATATATATATATATATATATATATATATATATATATATATATATATATATATATATACTTGGTTAACGTGTATACACTTGGAGTCTCATCTGTTTTTCAAATGTATCTTAAACAAAACATTCATAATTGATTATCCCACAGTATAGAAGCTGATGAGAATGCATGTTTGTATTCTAAATTATAAGACTTCTGAATTACTGAACTGCTTAAAAACAGCGCACCAAAAATGTTTATATACAAAGAAATGTTTAAACATACCTTTCTCCTCACATCGAATGCAACACTGAACAAAAGTGACCAGTAGAAACTTAGCTCTATGATGTAGTACCAGTACTGTGATGGTAACAAATACTGTAAAATAAAGGAGTAAAAATAAAATCAGTTGAAATGTTTTTAAGACAACTAAAACACACTGTTGTAAAAAGCAAACTGTTGGTAATTTGTCTGTAAGCTGCTCTGTTGTTGAGATTAAAAAGTCGTCTCTTTATGAAAGGTCAGAGTGAGTACTGATTTGATGTTTCCCAGGCCAGGGAACATTATATATACACAGATACAGTTAGATTACAATAACAAAGTTTGAACTCTAAATATACTGCCATATAGGGCCATTAAAAGACAGTATCATAAATGTGTTAGGCAATAATATCTGTCCAGGGGTATGGTGCTGACTTAAAGCTGAGCTGCATACTCAGCTCTGTTGAAGAGAGTGAGATTCTACAAGTCAATCTAGATGGTATAATTGAAGTCTAAAGGACTTCTGTATATCCAAAAATGCTTCCTAGAGTATGAAATCTGAACCTGAGAGCTTGCCTCTCAACCTCTTACCAGAAGAAATTTGGGCAAAGCCTAAAACATCCAAATATAAGGACATATTTAAAATATTGTTCTTGTAAACTTAGAAAGTTAATAGAATAACATGATTTGTGTTAGTGTGCATTTTATGCTGACACTCAAATGTTTGTCATTATTTAGTGAGTTCATTCCTCAGTGATTTAACAGAAACCACAAGTTTTATGAGGATCAGCCTAAAATATGAGGAAAAAAGTCTGGACATTCCGCGAAAATCTGGACAGATGAGAGGTATGCCTGACAGTTGTCTTAAATCACCATATCAGTATATACAAGATAATAAAGGGTGACTTACTCATAAAGATTATTTTGTGCTTGCATGTCCCAAAGTATTTGTCATCATATTCAAAAGCAAAAGTATAAAGTCCACTGGGGAGAGGTAAATCAGGTGATTTTTTTGAATTATGTATTTTTTTTTTTTTTTGTTGACTGAGTTAGTCCCAGTAGGCAAGTGGGCTGTTTTCATTGAGACCTGAAATGGGATTTATACTGACAAGGGAACATTGACTACAACCCTGCCAGCAGCTTTCGCTACCATTTTCACGAGTAGATTCTGCTGAATGTAAAAGAACAAGACAGCAGAGAAAGGAACAAGCAAGGTTATGAGGCAATGCAGGCCTAGTGAGTAAATATGACTGTTGAGGCACTTATGTCATAGTTAGTGATCTTGCATCTGGGGGACTGGAGAACGAAGTCTTGTAACATTTAATGGATGAACCAAAACCTGCAGAGGGTTCAGAAGTGTCTTGAGTAGAAATAATGCAAACGTGCGAAGATCTACAGTCACAAGTAGCATGTCAATCAGATAATCCACAGACAGTGCAAGAGCAATTGTCCATAGAAGAAATTGTCACAGGAGAGCAGTTAAATATGGTACAAGCAGATGTGACAAGAAAAGAAATGGATGTACCAAAAATGTTTGCTGCAGCTACTGCAGCTGGATTTCTACCCAAACAATGTTCCAAAATTTCTGGTTAGAGAAAGAAGGCTTCCTGTTATAAAACTACACTAAAATGGAGAACCACATGTGGATACATAATATGGGATAACCATTTGGTACTATTAAGATTTAAAATAAGACCGGTAAGACCTTTAATACACTTGGGCTCTGAAAGCTTTTGTGAGGTTGCTTTGGAAATTTCCTAGCTGGCTGATCTTTCTTGTGATACTAAATCATTTTCTGAGGCCTGGTAATATTACCTTATCATGGGTGTTAATATACAACAAGAAGAAAGCTGCATTTTCAGTTTAGGTCTTCTGAGGCATCAGAAAAAGAGATAAACAATATTTTAAGGAGAAATGTCCTAAAATATTTTCTGTAAATAAAATGATAGATGATAGTAAAGATACTTTATAAAATATAAACACAAACGTAAAAGATGACAATTACTGCACCTGATAAAAATAGGAGCACCAGTAATGAAAAGGCCAGTATATGTAAATGCAAAAATAAAACAAGTTACTGGTAAAAGCTCCAAACAAAGAAAGTATGTGGTCTCACTCTGGAAAAGCCAAACAATCCAAAATGCAGTCCAAGTCTATTCAGACAAAGCATTTTCCTTGTATTTTCTTGTATGTATTTTTCTTGCATTTTAGTTGTATATGTTTTTTGTTTATTAATTAGTTCTTTTCAGCTATAGTTTTAGATTATGTCTTTAGTTAATTATGTATGTAGCTGTTGAGTTTGCTGGCCCTGATGAACTCTTTATATTGTATAGTGAGTGTATATCTTTTAGAATTTTTAATTGATTGATTGTTTAATTAGTTGCATTTTTAATGAATGAGCATGTGTATAAAAGCTGCTGTTTTGTAGGGTCATTGTTTGGTTTGACAAAGCTGTATGCAAAAGCGCTAACCGATTTAGGATCCAAATAAACCTGATTTTATATATCATTGCCTTTTTCTTGTGGGACATTAACAACGTGCTTGGTCTGAATAGACTTGGACTGCATTTTGGATTGTTTGGCTTTTCCAGAGTGAGACCACATACTTTCTTTGTTTGGAGCTTTTACCAGTAACTTGTTTTATACTTTATAAAATACTCAGGTCAGCCAAAAACATTTTTTTGCCTTTTTGTTTAGATTCTACACATATGATTCAGACTTGTCTAAAATGGCACTGTGAACAATATGAAACTGTTATTTTTTGTAGAAAATGAGGACAGGAAGGACGCGTGTAATTTGACAGTGATACTATCACAGCCAATGGTAAAGAAGGGACTGGGGGGGGGGGGATGAAGAAGTATAAAATGATGTTGTTGCACCAGACCGTGATAATGATTTACAAGGAAATATGCAAGCTAATGATACAAACTTTACTGATACCACTGTACACGGACAAAATATGAATATCTAAAATGTTCTGATGCAAGAAAATGAATTTAATGTTGAGGTACACAATCAGTACGAAGTACTGAATGATGCAGGTAAAGTAGAAGAGGAGCTAGACAGTGATATATAAGAAGATTATATTTGGGATAAGTCAGACAAAGAAAGTAGTTGGATATAAAAATCTACAAAGAAAGAAAAAGGGTAATTTAAGTTTAATGTCATCAAATGTGAAAAATATAAAAAATGAAATTAGGAGACTGATGGTGTATGACTGCTTGTGAAAGTGAAGGCAGATGGCTAATTACACAATATTAAAAGCTTTGAGGAAAAAATAAATACAAGGAATAACTAGAGAACACATCTGTAAAAAAGATTGTGTGGAGTTTTGGAAGGGATTTGTGTTCAGGTATAACTATCTTATTAACAAATGACAAGGTTAAAGTATTAGAAATTATTGTAGGTGTACCAGCCAGAATATGGATTTTTAACATTAAAATAGTGGAGTGAGTAGCACAGGTTATAATAATACATTTTTACACAAGCATTTGTGATGGAACAAAGTTGTTTAAAGAAATAAAAAATGTGACTGTAAACTGGATATTATTGCAACAGGAACTTTTAATTGTACTTTATGAAAAGGAACAGAGAAAATAAAGATATTAAAATGTAGAGATATGTTAAAGTATGGTGGATTATATGCTGAGAAGAAAGAAAGAAATAAAGGAAATATATGTATGTAACAGATGGAAGTTAGACATAGAAATTGATTGTTTTATTATCAGAGGGATTAAAACAATAAAATGTGGAGTATTAGATGGATGTTTTACAGATCATGAATCAGTATGAGTAGAAGTAAAGAATGATGAGGATGTTACCGCAGCTGGGAATGGACTGAAAAACTGATGGATCATGTGTAAGGTAGGAATTTATGGAAGTAGCACACAGGGTATAGGAGGATCATAAATCAAAGAGTTGGTTTTTAATACCTCATGTGATAGATAGACTTTAAGCAAAATATAAAAAATACATTGTATGATGGAGAATCAGTTATGGGATCAGCAAAAAATGCATTTAAAAGTCTGTGTAAGAATCTGGAGAATCACAGAGGTGAAGGAAGGATATTGTGATACAAAATGAAAAGGAAGTGTATAAGAAAATGTGAGAAAGAATTAGACACATGATTTATTTTTAGAAGGAGGATATGAATTGTATGTTAGATGATAAAGGACATTGGTATTATATTCAAAATAATATTATGAAAGCAGTCATAGAAAATGTTAAGAAAGGATATGCAAAAGTAGAGGCACCTTTTAAAAGACAGTGGAAGTTAAAAAAATGAACATTAAAGACATGAAAATAAATATTTTAGTGGAAGGATTAAGGATTACACTGAAAGAAATTAAAGGAAGTAGTGCACCTGGTACATTTTGCATTTGCTATGTTTTTTTTAAGAAGTTAAATGATAAACAAATGTAATATTTTATGAATTATGATTAATAGTTAATAAATGGAAAGAGATACTTGGGGTGATAGTAAACTTTACTTTTAAAACAGGAGAAAAGACATAAATGACTGTAGAGCACTGATTATAAAATATTTGTAAGAGTATTACAGTTGACATTTACTAAGAAACTGAAGAATATAGTTAGAAATACAGTCAATGTGGGGCTATAAGAGAAGGAGAGGAAAGAAGTGAAGGAGATACCTTTTGTCTTAAAAGATACGGTGTATTATATGTTAAGGGAGATAGTAGATAGCAAGATGGCAGTGCCTGATGCAGTTAATGCTTTCAATAGCATTGATCGTGGACCACTATGGAATGTCCTGGAAGTTGTAAGTGAAATAATGCACCTGGGGTCTAAAAGTTGGAAGGCAAGTTATCAGATAAGCTTAGACATTATGAATACAATTAGTGATTATTTAGCCCTTGACATTCTCACTGTGAAATACATAATGCAAGTATATCGAAAGCAGGCAAGGTGACTGGTTCTGCTTTTCATTTTTTTTTTCTTTTTTTTCTGTTAGTTCAAACAAGTCTAACACTTTTTATCATATACACAGCAGTCTGACCACATTCTAAATATAGGGCTTCACTCTGGATTACCTTCACCAGTTTCCTAACCAGAAATCTTGAGAAGGGACTCAGAGAATGTACCAAATGGTTTAAGGGCATGGTTACTTACTCTTATGATTCTAAACTGCTACCATGCTAGGCATGATGAGTTTGTAAAAAAGTGTCTAGTAATTCAGACATTTGTAGGTATTTGTACTCAGAAGGATAGCTTTAAGCTTAAAAATAGTAGAATGAGTTAGACAGACGTTGATATTTTCTTGAACATTTACTTATGTATATACAGGAACCCCCTTCAAATGAAATGTTAAAATTTTCTCTGAATGACTATTCCAGGGATGTATAATTTTACTAAGGGTTCTAAAGCCTGATAAAGGCGCTATTTATTTATTTATTGACATTTGGTAACCGGGAAATTCCTACTGGGTCAGAAATCCATTTCAGCAGTGGCCAAGGGAGAAAAGCAATATCAAATTATAAGCAACATAGCATAGATACACAAAGGTAGGTGGCATAGAAAATATATGGTAAAGTACATATTCTTTCATATTTAGGATAGAAAATATTAACATCACATAAAATATAATTTTCAAGAATAAGCAAATAAATTGGATTATAGAAAGAAATGTTACAAAGAGACAAAAGGATTACATTTTAATTCAAGTGAGAGGAGTAAAATGGTAGAAGTAGGCAGGATGTAAGATATGCCCATAAGTAGATACAGAGCTTGTGAGATATGAATACTAAAGAAATTGATAATTAGTTGGTAGGGGTATAGAGAGGGAGGGAAAGGTATGAAGGGGTGAGGAGAAAGCAATTAAAGCTGGGGTGTTAGGAGGGTAGAGAGAGAGAGAGATTGGAGGAGAATGACAGGAATAACCTAATCACCAAAGACATTGTGTTTGACCAGAGGAAAAATAGGACAGTAGGGTTAGATGTTGGTTGTAGTGCACCAAGACAGTAGGAGTTAAATGATGGTTGTAGGGAAGATCAACATTTTTAATGTCATATACACGACATCCAGCATTGTATGACACATTTTGCTGAAAATCCCAGAGTGTTTTGCTGTCCCTTTTACTATAATGCAGTTTTCTAGTGGCATTTATGTTAATCATATGTTAGTAATATTCCAAATGAAAAAATACTCTTTGGAAATGAGAAATGGATTGCTTTGGGAGATTTTAACAAGAACTACTTAATTCAAATTCCTATTGTTGTTAAAATAATTGTGATGCTAGCATTATCTCTGCATGTTACTTCATACAACATGGTATGGCTCTCTGTATATTATTCTTTACTGGAATAGAAATTAATGTCTGAATTGTTATAGGCAAAATACTGTAACAAAAAAATAGATGTTACTAGTGACCATTTGGACATGCAGATCCCTAACAGCTTGTGTTTTGAAGAATAAGCAAAGACAGATAACATATTTTGAGTGTGAGAAATTGTGTAACATGATAGCCTTTCTGGACTACAGTTATTTTAATACAAATCATGATGTGAAAAGAAAATTACATATTCTTAAGTAGTACATAGTTACTAAAACAGGCAACAGGCAACATTTCTTTCTAAAGTATACACTCTGCGGTACTAAATCAAGCCATGCACACTGACTTAGGCCTGACATAAAGGCACTTTTCAAAGAAGAAAATAGGGCCGATCGCCAACTGTGAGGAAAACTGGCCTTGATTTCAAATACTACAGTTCTTAAGACTTTCTGAAAAGAATTTCTAGAAAGAAGAATTTGCATATACAAAGAGTAATAGCTCACCTGCATAGGATGTTTTTAAGCAAACAACAGGAAAGTGTGACCCTTACTTTCCAGATATAATTGTACTTAACAGGAAATAAATATAGGAAAGGAAGGATATTTCAACAAATATTTCAATACTTAGACTAATGCACCATCTCAGAAATGTGATCTCCGTGACCTGAAGGTTTCTTTCTTTGCTTTTTACAATTGTACAGATTCATTGAGCAATGGCCAGGCAGGCCAAGATTTTCATTTCCTTAAATAGTAGTGAGCTAAGGGTTTTAAAACTAGCCTCTGATCCTTTAGCTTAGCCTTTTTCACCATCTATTCAAATCTTGAATTATTGAGCACGCTTTTCTCAATGAGAAGAAAATCTCTGATTTAGTTCTCATGTTTAAAAGGATGGCAAGACATTAATTTCCATTTGTAGATTTTATTTTGCATTTGTCCTGTGGATAATAAGAGTAACAACCATTTGTAGATTAGCTTCACTTCTTGCTCCATTGTCAACATTTTTTGAGAAGATGAAGTGTAAACCAGCTGTTGGTTTCTTTGAGAAAAACAATCAACTGGGAGATTTGCAGTTGTTATCTGAAAGCTACATTCTGTACAAACTAAGATCATTGTAGTTGATTAGCTCTGTCATAGGTTCATAGAATCATAGGAGATTACTAGGCTAATGGCTCAAAAGCCCTTACAAGCCTGTCCAGTTTTACACAGATTTTACCCAATTTTCTATCCCTAGGAGAAAGTTAACAAGGGTCAGCAACTGGGGTTTTAGCTATTTTTACAGACTATCTCTGTCCATAAGGGACATGAGTGCCACCCCAGGACTGAATTTGCGATTTCCCATCCATCATTTCAAATTGTGCTTGAAGATGGTCAGGTAAAGGCTCTACTTCAAGTGAATAGGAGGCCTATTCTAGAGTTGGGTCAATCTCTGGGATACATATCTGTCTCTCCAGCATGACCTATTCATGTCAGAGATCAGGTTTAGATCTCTGGAGTGGGTAATCCTCGTGCAGTTAGTTTTGGGAATTTATTTCCATCAGGGCTGGGTTAGAGACTGTCTTGTAGGTCAGGCACAGATCACCCCTTAGTAGTCAGTGATAAACTGAATACAGTGATAAGGCTTTTAATTGGTCCACATATGATATGTTGGTTATACCCTGTATTTTTTTTTGGTGAGAAATCTCTGAGGACTCCTCAACTGTTGCAGGTGCCTGGTGAGGTACATGCCAAAGAATGCATTGCACTTGATTATTGGTCTGATGAAGGATGAATACAGTGGTACTATGACATTCTTACATCTTAATGCCATGCTCTTACTTATAAGCTGAGCCACACAGGATCTCCTCATCACTGTGGACACATGGTGGTCAATGTTCAGATTACTATCTATATGAGTACCCAGATCTCTCACCACTGGGTCCAGTCTTAGGGGGATGCTATCAGTGTTGAAATTTGCAGGGATAGTTGATTTCCAAAAGTCTATTATTATGCACTTCTTCACATTTAGTTTGAGGCTATGACTCAGTCAACAATCATTAGTCTGCATCAGATCTTTCTGTAGGATATCAACATTGTTTGGTGAGTCAATGATTGCCCCCAACTTGCAGTCATCAGCAAACTTGGTCAGCTAAAGACCATCTAAATTTACCTTGACATCTGAGAAGTATATTCCAAACAGGCAAGGGCCCAGCATCGAGCCCTGTGATACTCCACTGGTGAATGACCTCTTGTTTTATGTGGATCCCCCTACTCTAAGAACATGTGCCCCATCTATAAGCCATTCAGCTATCCATCTGGTGAAGTAGAGGTTTATGCACAATTATGTGAGTTTATCTATAATACCCGAGTGGTGCATTGTGTCAAATGCAGTATGCACAGTCTTACCCTCATACATGGCCTTGGTGGTCTTCACAAAGAAGTCCACCAGACTGAGTAGGCAGGATCTGCCCTTGACAAAACAGAACTGGGTCGGGTCTAGAATCTGGAGATTTCCTGAGTCATTGTTAATCAGTTCCATGATTATCCTTTCCATAGCCATGTATAAGAGGTTAGTCAGACTTATGGATCAGTAGTTTCCTGGGTCAGTTGGTGGTCCCCCTTTTGCAGTGGGATGACTGTTGCTGTCCTCCACTCTACTGGGACAAAGCCTATCTGGATACTATGGTTAAAAAGAGGTCTGACTGGGTCTGCTAGGGCTTATTTCAAGCTCATTAATAGGCACCCTGGGATTCCGTCAGGGCCCATTGATGTCATGTTTCTAGCTTTAGAGAGTGCAGTGACAACCTGTTCTTTTGTGATAACAGGTAAATGAATAATAGGGGTATTTAATGGGGAGGGACTGGAAGTGAAGAGAGGGTTAAATTTGAGCTGAATTTATTAGCCAGCAGGTTTACTATTTCTTCTAGCTGAGTATAGGTAGTGCCATCTACATCCAGATCAACACATTGCTGTGTATTTCCCTTAAGATTTCGGACATAGCTAAAAATGCTTTGTGGTTATCCTTTGCTTAGGAGGCTATTCTGTTCTCTTGTTTAGCTTTGAAGGCTTGACTATTTGTTTATTTGCTTGTTGAAACTAATGAGGGAATTGTTTTCTCTGTTGAGCTCCTTCTCACTAAATTCTAGACAGGAACGTCTTCCTTCTGTTGTATAGTCTATTTATACTGAGGGTCCATCAGAGTGGCTTGTTCTTCTGGCTAGACCTGGTTTTAGTTTGGTCAGGTACTGCTTCTTCTATGCAATTGTTTAAGTGGTTGAACAGGGCTTTCATGTATACTTCTGCATAGGCCTCTGTGTTTTGGGGATTAGGCAGAGCTTTAAAATGACCTATGCTATCATTTAATAGGAGGTAATTTGCCTTGGAAAACTTTTTTAGGGTTTTAGGGCTTGAAGGGGTACTACTATTACAATTATTTCAAAAGAGACTGATTTATGATCCAATCTTACTGATAAGCATATTACTCGGGGGGGGAGGGGGTTTGCAATGCTCCCCCATGTTTATGACTACTATGTTAAGGATATTTGGGCCTCTACTGGGAATGCAAACCAGCTGTTCCAGGGCATTTGTATTGACAAAGTCCAGGATTCTCTGATCCTGCATATTAATGGCCGTATATGTTTCCCAGTTTATGGAGAGATAGTTAAAATTGACCATGAGTAGTGTGTTGGACTGAATGATAAGTGATTCTAGTAACTTCAGGTATGTGGAGTGGTGCTCATGGTTGGGGACCTGTAGCTAGCGATGGTATGCTAGGGGATTTTGCCTATGGTCAGCTGGACATGCAGTAGCTCAAACAAGTCATCCTGCTTGACCAATCTAGAGGTATGATTACTTTTTATGTAAATGGAAACACCTCCTCCTTTTATTTTTTCCTTTTCAGACAGTGGTCTGAATGTGTGATAGGCATTTTAGCCTTGCACTGCTGGGGTACTTTCTGCAGCCTTGAACCAGGTCTCCGTAACTGCACAGATATCAGCATTCTCCAGGGAGTGTAGATTCTTGTTAAGACTCCTAGCATTAAGCAACTATATCTTCTGCTTGGCATTAGAAGAATTTATTACACTGGTAGGTCTGTGGGTTTGGCACTGCTAAAAAAAGCACTATGGGGGTGGCTAATGCCTTGGCCAGTATTCGAAAGCCTAACTGTGACAGGTGCAGATCACCTCTGGCAAAGCTCCATGGTCTGCTAATCATGTTGTCCCAGGCTGACAAATACTCATCAGTGTGAGGCTGATATCAGCCTGTGACACGTATTCAGAGATGTCCAGCATGTCTGTGTTCATATAGCCCAGGGATGTACATCTCAGATCATTCACACCCATACGGACTATGATTGAGTCATACTGGTACTTGTGATTAAGTGACCTGAGTGCCTGCATGACCCTGTGAATCAAGCACATGATACATCTAAAGCTATTTTTAATATATTTATAGTTGCATCTAAACATTTTGATGCAGTCTGTTAAAATGCTATTATTTATTGTCGCCTGAACTTAAGACAAGGGAATGTCCTATACTAGTGTCAACTGCATGTGATGAATAGACAGTCCTATACAAAACTGTGCTTGTTTTTCTGTCCTTGCCCATGTCTGTATGGTCACACCAAGAATCACTACTGAGACCTCACTTTTTATGGTAGTCACAGTAATATTTGTAACTCTCCAATTAAAATCTAATATTTTGATCTAATGTAATGACATAGTTGTGTTTTCAGCTGGAGATCTTCTTCTTCTTCTTTCAGCTTTTTCCCGGTTAGGGGTTGCCACAGCGGATCATCTGCCCGTTCATGATTGGCAGTGGAGTTTTACAGTGTCAAGTTGACAGCCTGGTGCCCAACCTTCCACAGAAGGCACACACGCCCACACACTCACACCTAGGGCCAATTTAGAGTGTCCAATCCACCTACAGCATGTCTTTGGTATGTAAGGAAACCGAAGCACCCGGAGGAAACCCACGCGACCACAGGGAGGACATGCAGACTCCGCACAGAAGGCACCCCAGCCGAGAATCGAACCGGAGAACCTGTTGCTGTGAGGCATGTTTTCAGCTGGAGATAATATGGAGAAAGTAATGATGGATTTCCAGATGGATTTTAACAGTTTACACTCTTGGGTTTTTTGATAATCAATAGTGCTAAAAAAAAAAAAAAAAACAATAAAAATGTTTGTGCCCCAGTAACTAACTGTGCTGAGGCAATCTGGATCCTAATTATCATTTCTTTATTTACTACCATTTGCTCCCCTACATTTCTGTCAGTGTCATATCTCCCACATTAACTATCCAGTCAATCAACTAACTTGGTTTTGACTGGCTGAGTTTCAATGATTCACAGTGACCATTATGCACGTGTTTATGTTAGTGTGTGTGCGTGTGTGTGTGTGTGTGTGTGTGTGTGTGTGTGTGTGTGTGTGTGTGTGTGTGTGTGTGTGTGTGTGTGTGTGTGTGTGTGTGTGTGTGTGTGTGTGTGTGTGTGTGTGTGTGTGTGTGTGTGTGTGATGTGCACATATGGTTTCACTTCAGAATCCTGAAATATCACAATCCTGAACCCAAAATCCTGAAAACTCAAAATCCTGAATCACAAAATACTGAAAATATACAGGATATAAAGAATGGCAATATTCCAGTACAAGGACATAGAGAAACACATACAAGACAAAGGATAGATAGCTCTTTTCACCAAGGATGGGCAGGGGGGCATAGAGATACAATTCAGAGAACATTTGAATATGGCAGCGATGAATTATGAAACCACAAAAAAGGAAGGAAGGGAGGGAAAAGTGCAGACTAAATTAAACTGAAATAAAACCAGCATGTACTGAGTGGGACCCAACTGCTATGAGAGAAATTAATGAAAATTAGTCTTTTCAAGTGGTGAGGAAACTGCAGACAAAATACGTACTTCTCAGCTTAAGCTTTGCAGCTGGATATAGGAAGGAAAACACAGCATAACAGCTTACCTGTTTTGGATAGGCATCCCACATGAGTTGTGTGTTGTAAAACCATGGTTTCTGTGAAAAGAGTAACAATTATGAGGTTACAACATGCTTATGTCATTTAATATCCAATTATTTGTTATCTTGTTCTATGTATTGATACTGCTTAAACACAAACATTGAAACTGCATACAAACTAACCACACACCTGCAATTTCTATATAAATGGACACATTTCATAATCGACACATTTCATAATCGTGCTGCATATATGAATTATCACTGGGCCTTTCAAAATGTAGGTGCATTCCTATCTGTATGCTTTATATTATTAGTATTTTTCCCAATTTTTTATATTTGTTCTCATCAAGGTCATGATTTTGATGTGTGGTGTTTATTACCTATATTCAGAACTGACGCATGGGTTTTTTCAGGCCTACCTAGTCCTTCACTACAGATGCTACAACAAGGAAACATAGCAGCCAATTTGGAGACATCTTGCTCTTAAAATGGTACACTCACTTTTTTAAATTACATCCCTCCCTTTAAGCTAGGAATATTATTTACATTTACAATATTAATTGTAATGACTATACTTTTAAAGTCTTGTTACACGGACTAGAATTCAAATATTGATCAAAAGTACAATTTTTATTTACAATGTACAGCAATTGAATTTTTATGATATTAGTAATTATCTGCAGGAGTTGAAATTATCAACAGTTGTATTATAATGCATATCATAGTCTTTGCTTCTTCCAGGCATTCCAACTGGCCATCAAAATATAGAAACTCTCCAGCACTGATAGGTAGGAGAAGACTTAGGTGATAGAGGAAACATATCAATGTTATTACCAGGAATATCACTGGCTTAAGCACTGTGATGTTCTGGACAGCCTATCTGACAGGTGCTTCTGTCATTCCCGGAAGTAAACTCACCATTCATGTACTCTCACTGGCATTTCACTTTTCTGAGCTGAAGTGAGTATCTACTGAGTCAGAACAACTGCCTTTCTTTGTTCTCAAGTATGTTGGATCTCAGGGTATCAGGGTGTTTAATGTTAGCAGATTTTTGTTGCTCTAACTGTTAGTCACTTGGGTTATGTATTCTCACAGTTTCTTTCTAAAATGGAGGGTTAAAGTCCTAACTATGACCAATTTGACCTGAATTCAGTTAGCAGCTTGGCCATCCACTAAAGGTGATGGGGGGGGGGGGGGAGGTGAAGGCATTTTGCCTGTTTGCCTTTCTCAGGTGGAAGGAGTTGGGGCATAGTCCAGGGTACATACAGTGCACTATATCTCCAATAGAGACAGGATAAAAATGCATGTTGTTTTTTCCGTATGATGTAGATATGTTTGAGGGTTTACGTCAGTCATGGAAGTGAGTGTCAATACATGTTACTATCATTTCATGCCCACATGTCAAACACTCAAAGGGTATGTGTGGGAATGTTAGATAAGCATACAGATGCTAAAACAAAAATCAGAAGACATGAAAATCTCCTTATAATTGCCTTAATGCTGCCCCTCTTCTTCAGCTTCCATTTTAGTAAGGGTAATATATAGGTCAGCTGGTTGAGATGGCAGCTGATGGTTTATAGGCAGTGGGGAGGCAAGGAAATAATTCTTCAAGAAGTGCTCACATTATTCTGTCTTGTCTTAATAACACTTCTGGTTTTCTTGAAGGTAATAACCAACAGATTGTACAGGAGCATTTTTGTACTTAAGCCAGACAGCAACAGTGCCTTGAAATGGCAGCAAATTTTCTCATAATGTTTTTTAAAACATTTGCCAGTCCATTTTATTGTGGATATCTCAGATTGTTTTTTACATGTCTGAATTACCAGTCTTGTCAAAAGTTACAAAACTCCTGGCTGTTAAATTCTGCATCATTATCATAAATGGAATCTCATGATATGAAAACTTGCTTTAAGAAGGACAATGCTGGGTTTGATAAAGAATCACTTAGCCTTACAAACTCAGGATATTTTGAGTCATAAGTCACTACAAATGAGATTACAGTCTCTATGGCTACTTTTTTCCATGCCATGTTGGGTATTTCATACAGAAGCAATTTTTCTTTTGTGTTGTTTTTAAAAAAACATATTGCAAATATAAGAGCTTCTCACCAGCCTTTCAGTTTGATGAGACATGCCACTTATTAATTTATGAATTTGTTAATCAGGGTAGAAAACTGATCCACAAGGATTATTTTCAGGTTTAGCCCTTCAAGAAAACCTTCACCTAAACTTTCCTTTCCTTCTGCTTCCCCTACCAAGGATTCTCTGAATCAGTAGATGAAATAGGACAGACCAAACATCAATGTCCCAATTTCCCAATCACAGACTTCATCTTATACTTCATGGTCTTAAGTTCTTCACAAGCTACAGGAGATATAAAAACCTTCCAACATGTCCTGAGACTGCTCCTGGACCTTTTCTTATTGGGCCATGACTGGAACAATGGCATAAAGAATGCCTGAACCTAATGAAATGGTTTCCTTTGATCCAAAGAAATAGTAGCTGCTGTACTATTTCAGTGAGCTCTTTGGCTTAATTGAATCATAGAATCATAGACTGCACAAGGCAACTGGGCTATGTGGTCATATATGATTTGCCAGTACCCCCCTCCCCTGGACCTTACTTCCTTTTTCAAGGAATGATAGGCCAATCACACCTGGGGGAATTTATGAATACCCATCCAATTGTCTAATTCCTTTTAAGGAAGATAGTGTGTCACATTGCTTGATCTGGAGACAAAGTTCATTTCCTCTCCTTGTGACAAATCTGTCTCTCCTCCATGATTTGTTTATTTGCTGATAGTATTCACAAAACTGTTTGATTTATGGAAAAATATGAGCACTTGAATTTCTGGATACCGAAAGTAAGCTTAAAGACATAGTAGAAATACCTGATTATGAATACTGTGCCCATAAGTTTCATTATTTCACTCACTACTCAGTGCCTTCTTTTCACATGTAATGATGATGCTGTAGACAACCGATATAGTGAAAGCTTTATTGGTAACTCAAATTCTCCTTCACCACTGGAGAACAGCTGATCTCCCATAAAACTACAGCCATTGTCCCAATATAGCCGACTTCTACTCTGGAGTGTATCTGTTATGCATCTCTTTCATCCATCATTTCCTCAAAAAGGCAAATCCCTGATTTTATAAACCTTTCCCCAAATTCTATACTTTCCATGTCCCATACCTCCTTTATGATACCTGCCTATTACAACTTAATGGCTTGTTCTCTGAATTGCCACTGAGTGATCACCAGATAGCAGTACTGTAGGTGATGTATCCACACTGTTTGATTTGGGAAAAGGCCTGTTTAATTGCTAAAACACTATTTCCTTTACCATGCTGACTATCAACCCTTTTTTCAGTTTTCCCATAGTCATGGTTGTCCCATAATGTCTTTCACTGAGAAATGTTTGGTTTGCCAATCATATCCACTTTTTCTTAATCCCCACAGTGTCTTCCCAAAGTACACCAGCTATTTTTTAGTTAAACAGTCATTGCCACTTGCTCATGTAGCCAGCCATCATTATCACACTAGAAGCTTCTCTTTCAGTCATTAACACTATTTCATTTTGGAGTCATCAGGAGATTTATCCTTTTCCTCAACCCTTGTGCCAAGCCATCCTTGAGTACCCTAAATGATACTGGCCACAACAATGAACCATATAGGTTCATTGTTGTGGCTGACTTCCCTGCAAGCTTCTAATCACCTGGACTGCTATATCACCTGAAGTCCCACTGTCCATTGGCTATGACAAGCCTCTCATTGCCTTGCAGTCTTGAACGAGCATTATCCCTAACTTGGGCTGACTTCCCTTTAACCTTCTAATCATCTGGACTGCTATATCACCTGAAGTCCCACTGTCCATTGGCTACAACGAGCCTCTCAGTGCCTTGCAGTGTAGGTGACAGCCTACAGCAGTAGCTTTTTTATTAGTACTTTTAATATAATTATATTTTAATATAATATTTTGCATTACTAGGGGCTTGCACACTTGCGGACTGGTCCCGAGGATATCTCCTTTTCCCCTTAGCATTTCTACTTTAGTGTCACCTTGTGCTTTAGGCCCTTAGTTTAACCCCTGCTGTGTTTCACCTATTGAACCACTAGATGGCAGCATAAACAAGCCACCGGCATTGCATTCTGCCTTCTACACATAACTTTAAAGGGAAAGATTCCACCCTTTACTCAAACATAATTTTGTAAACTAATAAAACTATTAGAAGAAACCAATCTTCTCTGTCATAACTTCTTACATGTTCTCTCTGAGGAACTCAGTTGTACTTACCAACTATTCAGGTACCCAGTGCTGTACCTTGCTGGCTGATTGTTTTTTGGCACTCTTGCCTCTCCCAGCTGGCTGGGCGAACCCCACTGCATTCGCCCTCAATACACTCAGGCTCACTCTTCCCCCACCTGTCCCCAACCTCCTAATTCCCCAAACTCCACAAAATGCCTAAACTTCACCACAACCTTGATGATTGGATGGGAGAAAGGAAATTCACCCCGGGGATCACGTCAGTCGCCCTGTTAGACAGGGGTCCAGGGAAGTAAATAGTGTGGGAAGAAATAGCCAGGGAATTGTTATGGCTAGGCTTGTATAGGCCCTAGGGCTGATAGCCTAGTACCAACTTATGAACCTATGAACCTATGAACAATTAATCTCCAGAGCATTAGAAATAAAATTCTTCAACTGCATGCATGGCTAAACCAGCATAAACCAGATTTTATTGCCATCACTGAAACATGGCTAAAGCCTTACATCAAAGATTATTTCTACCCCCATACTATTCCTGCCTCTGAGCTGATAAACTCCATAAAAAGGAGGTGGCATTGCCTTACAATTTCCAAGCACATTTACAGTTATTCCATATCCTAAACCTATTCTCCTCTTTTCCACTGCAGAGCTGCTTATTACCTTCCTAAAACTTAATAACTGCAAAAGCCTTTGCATCATAGTTGTATACATCCTCCCAGGTAACAATACTCCTATTCTAGAAGAAATTATTGTCTGGGCAACCAACAATATAAAAAAACAAAACTATCATTCTTGGCGACATAAATATCAACTGGCTAGACATCTCCAATAATAACCCCTCTTCCAATATCAACCTTCACATTTATTCTCAGCTAATCTCTGACATTACCAGATCTGGCAACATCAAAAACAAAGGCTCAACCTTGGATTGGATATTAGTTTCCAATCCTGACAAAATTTCTTCCTCTGGCACACTCCCTGACAGTATCAGACACCACTCCCCAGCATTTTTAATACGCAAGTCCACCTGTATTCCAAACATGCACCATACATCTATCCCACTTCTCCTAAAATATCCTCAATGGCATCCTGCTAAAAAAACTAATTGGAACCCACTTAAATGTCTTCCTCTTAATAAAGCTGTGGAATTCTTTAATTCTACATTTATCAGGATTCTAAATAGCCATGCCCACTCAGACTAAAAAGAATCAAAGTAAAACATGCTTACTGGCTTGCTAAGTCCACAAAGCAGGTTATATCCTGTAGGGACAAAGCCTGGAAAGCCTGGCAAGAAAAGAAAACTCCTTCCAACCTTATACAATACAAACAACTATGCAATCAAGCCAAATGTTTAGTCATCAAAAACAAAAAAGAATACTTCCAAGCTATCCAAGACCAGCACAAAGAAGTTCTGGGGAGCAATCAACTCCCTACACCACCCAGGAACAAACAACACCCCATGCCCAAACCCAGAAAAAAAACTCCCTCAGAGCTAGTCTCACTCTTTAATAAATACTTTATTGACACCATTGATAATCTCACTACTACATTCCCACCCACTAACCCAGACCCACAGGACATACCATCAGGATATACCCCAGCAAATCCTCTACCCATCTCCTCTGTCACCCATTCCTACAACTACCATCCAAAAACTTCTCCTTAAACTAAAACCATGTACCAATACCCCAGATAACTTACTGGCAGAATATGTGCAACTAGCAGACCCCTCCATTGCATATCCTATCAGCATCGTCCTTAACAGGTCCATTCACAGATCCTGTATACCAGATATCTGGAAGAAAATATTTGTTATCCCTCTACATAAAGGCAGCAATAATGCTGACATCTCAAACTACCATCCTGTCGCCATTCTTTCCCCTTAACTAAAATACCTGAGAAGTGTATTCATACACAGCTCCTAAGTCATCTGATAAAACACCAAATGCTTTCCCCCCACTCAACATGGGTTTAGGCCCTGACATAGCACCAACGCTGCCCTCATTTCCTTCTTGGACACAGTAAATAGAGCTCAGGATGTGGGCTCCTTAGTATCTACACTCTTTCTTGATTTAGCAAAGGCATTTGACAAGATTTCCCACTCTCTACTGCTTACCAAATTCTCCAACTTCAGCCTATCTTCCCCCACACTTCAGTGGTTTACTCACTATCTCAGTACTAGGCAGCAATCTACCATATGGCAGCACTTTTCCTCCCCTTTCATTGCTACCAACACAGGTGTTCCCCAAGAATCTATTCTAGGTCCCCTCCTATTCAGTATATTTGTCAATAACTTTCATAATAATCTTACCGATAGCACCATCATCCAATATGCAGATGACTCAACTATCATCTGCTCTTCTAAATCTGCCACTGCTCTACAGCATCTTACCCGAGAAGCATTTACCTCTACTGAACACTGGATGCCCCAAAACCACCTCGCTCTCAATCCCAGTAAAACAAAACTCTTATTATTTACCCCCACTAAATCTACCCCTGTAGTCTCATCCTTCCTGCTTCCATCTCTTCTATATGGCACCCCCATACTCACCAACCTACGGTCCTCCTCAAAAAATAGACTCCTGCTACAATAAAGTCACCAAATTTGTTTCCAGTGCAAAATTCTCTTCCCACCACTGCTCCTCTCTGCATCATCTCAGTTGGCTAGAATCCCCCCACCATCTTACTTATCTACAGTTAACTACTTCCCACAAGATAATCTACCAACCTGATACCTGCCCTTCCCTCTCATCCATACTGACCATGTACTATCCCAATCGCCACCTCAGGTCTGAAAATAAAATGTTATTGTCCATCAAAAAACCCAAGCTCTCAGCCGGCCAAATGTTGCATTCTCATGTTGTCTCCAAGTTATGGAACAACCTTTCTCCTTCAGTCAGGACAATCAGTAATCCTGCTTCCTTTAAAAAATCCCTCAAATCTCATTCTCCTCTCTCTGGCTATGCTCCTGTACCTCAACTAATAACCCCAACACCTGACTTCCCACTCTGAAGCCTCAGTCTTCACCTATCATCTATAATCTTTCCACACTCCTCTGTACCACTCTGACTCCTTGCTGTCACTTTTACTAGACTCTTCCTCTTTTTGCCTTTGTCACCACCTTCCACGCTTAAGTCAGCTCTCTTCAGCTAAGTACTCTACTAACTTATCTATACTCACATTCCACCTCAGATATATAGTATCATTACTTCCATAATTTTAACTGACTGTAAGACATTATCACTTTTTCTGCTATTCCTCCTTCACATGTGTATGTCCTGCTCAAAATAACTCCTGTGTTTCAACAGTTCTCACTCTTGCATATATTAGAGATCACTTGGATGTAACTAATGAAATGTTAGTACTGCTCAAAATTGTTCTATGTATTTTATATGTTTTACTTTTGTATATAATTAATGAGGAGCTTTTCTCCCTGGGCATCCACTAAAATGGGCTCTTCTCGGCCCAGTGGACTTTCCCAGTTAACAAATGCAATAAATAAATGAGTGAATAAATAAATAAACAAACAAATAATAAATATGGGATCTTGCTTATTGCTGGCTTTTTTTCTAAGCAGAGTCACAGTTACCACCTTTCTCTATTTCCAGTTTACCATCCCGTCTTCTCTCCTAAACATCTTGCTGTCCACCAGTGTGATGTATCTTCTGCGTAAAGCTTCTTCACAAGGTTTTGTCAAAGTCTTATTGTAGTACATATATGCCATGCCCACTAGTTTCCCTGCATGCACTTCTGCCATTTCTCAGTCACTAGCTTTATTAAAGTCTACTAGCAAGACCTCTTTTTCTGAAGCTCTAATACTTGTTGCCAGTCAGCACGGTGATGTTGAGGAAGTCTACCAAACTAGTTTACAAGTTCCTTTCCATCATCCTCCTATGGAAAAAGGTGATAATGACTGGCTTATAGCTAACCAACTCATTCATCCTCTTCCCATGTATAATGGCATTACTGATAGCCTTTGTTAGCTGACAGATATCACATCATAGTATAAGGAAGGTAGTGATTATCAACTAGCCTCTTAGGACTCCTCTCATACTTGCAATTATCCACAGCAGGATACATCTAGTTTTTCCTATCTGTTCATACCTTCCTAGTCCCTTGTTGTCTCCTTTATGGATACTCTTTCACCTAGAGACTAGATCTATTGTCATATCTCCCTCTAGTACCCTGCTAACCCACACTGACAGTAAGTACTAAAAAAACAACTAATCTTCCTAGGTAAATCATAAACCTGGGCTCTGTAAAAGGTATTGACAGTCCACTTCCCACTACCTGCACAGGGAATCCAAAATATTAGGCAGGAAATATGTCTGACATTATACATGTAGAGAGGAGTGTCCACAAGCAGATGGTCTTCTCCATAATTATGTACATGCTTGACACATACTAAAAATCTCCATCAAAGTGACTAAGCAAAATATAAAAAGTTATCAAAACATTATTGTGGGAAGGCTCAATACCCAACTGAAAATATATCGCACTCATGTTTAATGGAACCAGGGTGGGGGCTGCACCCATGCCCAAGTGGGGCAGGGAAGAAAAAAATGAACTTTCTCCTCATGGGTAACTCTGGAGAGCATTTTATCAGTTTCTCATTAATGGCTGCTGAATAGCACCCATGATTTCTCCCCAATGACACACTATAATAGCATCTCTTTCAGACTGTAAGGCTATAGACTAGACTGTTAACACAATAACTCTCTGGTGAGACATAATTCAATTTTGGGCCCTCACAATGTTAAGATAGTCAAAATGGACTTCCCTGACAAATAGTATAATCTCACACCACTTTATAGACATCCAGACAGATAAACAGACATTCCCCAGGGTCTGTTTTTAGATCTCTTGAACAAGTAAAACAGCAGTTTAACTTACTGACAGTTAACATTTGAATATACCTGCAGTAAACAGAGATGTCTGCAGCTAGCAGACAAGAAGTCAAGCAGTAACAGCAAGCTCCTCATTATTAGCTCACTTTTTTTGCTGAGATGTCAATCATGTCACGGCTTTGTCTACTCAGATGGCCAGGACTGCACAAATTCTATGTGAATGCTGATAACAATGGAGCAAGTGTGCTGAGCAGCATGTTCAAAGAACACCATGGTTTAAGAGATCAATGACTATGCCATCAGTCAAAAGAAGAGGGAATAAAAAAATAATTATATGGGACTAGGAGGATAGGAAGAAATCCACTGACAATACAGATAACACTCAAGACAGGCTGAAGTTGAAAATGTCCCATGAGGCCAAGATAAAAATAGTTGATCTTCGGCACTTGAACTGAAAGGTTCCACAATAGCAATTTTCATAATTCTGTTCTCACCATGACGCTTAATGGATTTTCAGTAGCTAATGCAACAGAAGTATTCATTACCTGAAGATATTAAAGAGACAGATTTTCCCAAAAGAACTAATGGAACTTGCATATCTGCAGAAACAAGGGTCCCAAAAACAGTACCAGTAATTACAGGAGCAGACTGTCTATGTTTTACAAAGATGCAGGAAGGAAATGGTGGAAACTGAGGAAGTTACTAAGGGCTGTATAACTAAAAACCAATGAGGTGGGTGGCTATGATCACCCTTCTCTAATGCATTTATTCAGGTAAGACCCTTTGGTTGATGATAAAGAATAACTTGATAAGAGTCTGTAGTTAAGTTGCCTTCTGTGTCATTAGGCATAATAAATCTGATGATTTTGACAGTATTGTCTCCTCAGTGTTGTAATATGTGTTGTACCTTTCACAGTAAACATGCATTAAACATATCTATCCAAATGCATGTATAAGTACAATTAAACAAACAACATATCCATGATTCACATAATTTTAGAGTAAGATATGCAACAAATTAAATACCAAACTGAAGAGTAATGAAACACCAATTTTATTTTTTTATTTATTCTTTCTTGACCAGGTTAATTCCACTAGGCTGTTGACTTCTTTTCAAGAGAGACCCGAAGTGGTATTTAAACTACTAAGGGATATCTGGCCAGGGCTTCAGGGAACTTCCACAAAACTTTTTGATAGATGACATACACTCTTACATCCACCTGAGCTACCACCAACTCTAGCAGATGGTATCTTAGTTTAACATTTCATCTGAAGTATGACATATTCAGAATTGAAGCACCCCTTACAACAGTCCATCTACCTGGTGTTGGAATAGAACCCACAGCTTTCTGCACAAAAGGCGAGTGTGCTCATTTTTCCACTACTGACATATATAGCATGCTTCTTTAAGACAGTTGTAACAAACTGAATGTATTTCAGTATTTACATCAGTGTAAACAGCAATGAGACAACTGGAATTTGAATTCTTTCTTATAAATCTACTTTTGTAGAATAATAGGGGAAGATTTTGTACAGCTTTTTCTTATACACTTATTGTGTAACCTCATGCACAAATTATTGTGTAACCTCATGCACAAATTATTTAATTGCCTCATTTCATGATACAAATCTGACACCACAATTCTCATGGTAGTAGTAGTTTGGAAATATGGTAAAAAGCAATTATGCAATGAAAAGTAGGTTATTTTGTACTGGAAAGAGTGGTAAGGCATTACATAACCTGAAATACTAATCTGCGAAGGGAAAACTTAAAAAAATAATACCTGTATAATATTAATCATTGTTATTTGAAAACTGAATAGTTTTAAAGCTACTTAATTATTACTGGAGAAAGGCTACTCTGGAAAAGTTTGTCATTTACATTTGGAGTTACAAGAATAAATAATAATATAAAATGACTGTATACTTACATCATATAATGCTGCAAGTCCACCAATAAATGCTAAGATATAAAACACAAACCGCCAGCTGCAAAACCAATCACATAATACTGTTTTAATAATAGCAACACACATTAAAATATGATCTCTAGGTAGCAATAGCTTTGGTTTTGATACATTAAATGAGTCTGAGGAAACCTGACTCCTCAGTGGGAATACTTCATCAAGTCACACCTATGGATTTTTGCTGTCAGGTACTGAGAGCTCACACAATTTTCCTTTATAACAGTCTGTCAAGGAACAGATGCATCTCACTTCATTACAGGTGTTTCCTTCTCATACAACCACATACAGAAACCTCATACTTTAATTAAATGAACCATTGATTTTCCAAAAATGTAAATGTGGAAACATTTCACAATGATGCTCCAAAACTGTAAGTAATCTAAAGGTATAATTCTGATACAGAAGTCTGGGTCATTGCCAAAATCTTAAACATTTTATCCTCTGGCAACAGCAAATACCTAGTTGAGTTTTTTTCTTTGAAGCAAACGTTAGCTACTCTGAAACAATGAATCTGGTCTTCTATATATGAAACTCAGGCAAAATTTTACTGATGTCAAGATTGCAGGTGCCATACAAAAATGTTTCTTTAACTGCCTGTTTTATCATGGAAGCATATGTAGTTATCTTCTAAACGGGCATCCCTGTGGTTTGATTTCTTATAAAATACAGTAAAAGTAAATACATGATTGATAAACAGAAATACTATTAAATGTTTGCTTCTGTTTGGTTTCTTAAATGTAGACTAAGCGGAGACAGCAAACTAAACAACAGAAATACACTGCTGGAGTGAAAGCATTTTTTGAGCTCCTTCATCGAGGGAAGGATCCCAAAAGAACTTCTAAAGCTGAGCATGTATAAAGCTCTGGGTCTAGATGAAATTCACCCCTATATTTGAAAGGAACCAATAGGAAGGCTTAATGAAATGTCATATAACACAAGAAGTTAGGATGAAGTGCATGGAACTGAGAACAATAGCTGTGATTCCATTTTTACATTTGAGGGAGAGTGAAATATCAGACAGAAAGACTTACAATATAGAAAACATGTTGAAGTTCTTTTGAAGGAAATATACTAAATGACTAAATGCTTAACAGGCAAGGGAATACAGAGTCCAGAGAGCCGAATGCATGCATAACAGTAAGTTCATAACTAAAAGTTTAACAGAGTGCTTTGTAAGATTGATTAAGTCAGCAAAGGCTAAAGCTGTGGGAAGATTTAGCAAGAATGTGCTGAAATATTTAACACATATAAATGAATACAGGCATTAGACAGTTTTAGAGAGGATCAAAAAGTGGTTGTCGTAGTAGAAAGTTGTGTGCTTGCAGAAAGCAGAAGGAAATGCTAACTAATGCAAATTATGCAACAACCCCCAATTAATATTCAAAAACGTGCATGCTGATTGGTCAGCATGCATGTTGTAAATCAGAGTTATAGTAATGGAAAAAGGTCCAGTCGCCCGGACTTTTTCCATTACTATAACTCTTTTTTTACAGCAACGGAGAACACAAGATCTCCATTGCTTCACACTGTCTTGCTATGTTAAACTCGTTTAACATAGCGAGACAGTTTGTAAAAAGCAACGGAGATCTTGCTTTCTCCGTTGCTTTTTTCAAAACTGTCTTGCTATGTTAAATGGGTTTAACATAGCGAGACAGCTTTAAAAAAAGCAACGGAGATCTTGCTTTCTCCGTTGCTTTTGCCCACAGCTCTGATGTACTGCATAGGCATATGCATGCGTAGTACATCAGAACTGCCGCAGAATACCAGACAGCT
>NC_056739.1:1981115630-1981323130 GCF_019279795.1 Protopterus annectens
TGGCCAATAATAAAACTGTTGAAACAAAACAACATTAAAGCACAGCTGGCCTTTCCAGCCATGATAAAAATACTTTTTGCCAATGAGATAAGAACTTTTAATGACTTGGAAGAAGCTACTATAGTCAACAAAAACAACAACATAGAGTCTATCCCAGAAGAAATGGAATGGATGGCCCCTACTCTTAAAAGAATAAAAAGAAACAAATCCTTGGACTGATGCTAGAAAGAAGAAACAAAAAAAATGATTCTAGGATAGCTGTCCCAAAAAAAAAATAACTCTTACAACTACATCTCTGAAAGTATCAACTGATATGGTACATCACTTGTCATCTGTTCTGATATGAAAACAAAAAGGAGGGTTTCTTAAACAACTGAGAAACAGTTATGATTTATTCAGAATGTTCAAAGAGTCCAATAATTCTTCACAAAAAAGGTAGGTCAAGATGGGTTACTATTTACATTATATATAAGCCAAACAAAGTAAAATATAATACAGACATAGAAGTTTCTATTCCCCTACTTGAACTCAATGAATACTTATATTGTTCATTTTTCATTGATTTTACTTTTAATAATTTAAGTAATGAATTAACTAATTCAACAACGTAAAGACTCAAATGTAACAAATTAACATAATATATAATAGCAGTAACAGTAGAGTGTTTAGAAAAAAAATGCTGTCATGGCATCTGATGCCTTTTTCAGTTAAAGTATGATTTAGAAATGCCATATATATCCTGGTTAAATAATAGTAGCAAGCTCTTAGTATAAATGTCATCATTATTCTGTCTAAATATAGTTAATATCAATTATGGCAGGTATCACAGCTATGAATGCTGTTTGATCAATCCTGATATGATGTGCGTGGATGCAGCTGTGTCTGGCAGCTAGTACAAAAGTCATTATTATTCTGTCTAAACATAGTTAATATCAATTATGGCAGGTATCATAGCTTCGAGTGCTGTTTGATCAATCCTAATATGGTGTGCGTGGATGCAGCTGTGTCTGGCAGCTAGTACAAATGTCATTATTATTCTGTCTAAACATAGTTAATATCAATTATAATCATATAATCGAATTGTGGTTTTGTAACCCATCTTGACCATACATACTACTTAAGCTGTTACCAAGGTAACTAATGTTTTATACATGACATCAAACTGACAAAGCTGTTTAAGAGAAACAATAGAAGCCTGAACTAAGAATGTCACACAATGTAACAATCAGATTCTGAACAAATAGTATTAAATTGATAATAATTACTCAGTTTAACCATTGCCGATTATACAAAATAGAATGTTACCATTTAAATCTAAAAACTTTCAGTATATGCCATAAAATGGCAATTTATGAATATGGAAAGGGAACTTGTAATCATTAATCACAATAAGTGAATTTGTTGTTTTTGACATATAATTTCACTCATTTTATAATAAGAAATGACAGATATGAAAATCCTTATGTGTAGGAAATGGGGAAGAGGGATGCACTGATAATTAAAATGCACTTTCATCAATGTTCACATAAAACAAACTTGATGCTTTAAGTAAGTTAGCAACAAAGTGATTACTTAAATGCTGGCAAACAATGAAATATAACTTCTGATATATCCAGTTAAATACATTGTATTATAAACATTAGGTATAAATATTATTACCATCTATTTATAGTAAGTAATAAGTTTTGAAAGACTTCATCAATAAGAGTGAATATGTTAAATAACTGTGTGTTATAATCTTTTACTGAGGTTTTATATATGATACATCCTACTTTATTATGATTGAATTCCTTGTCATCTATCGTTCATGTAAATATTAATTGCTTATACAATAAGAAGACATTTATATTGTATTTGAATTTTGTCTGATCTACTACAGTACTATATCTGTTCAAAATAATATAAATGTTACTTATTCCTATTACAAATATTCTCCATATGATAATTCAGTTTATGGAGCTCAGATGTTCTGGATTGTCAAGGTATGAGTGACAATCTGATGGACTTAGGTTTATCCATCATATTAGGAATGATTTTCATTCCATGGCTGGTGCGGATCTTAGTTTTGTTAACATTTATTAATTTAAATTTGTTATTTCACCAAAAACATTTTTATTATATGACTGACCAAAACATTACTTCATTGGTAAACACTCAAAGTATAAAACTGATAATTTCCTTTAAATGTTCAGACATATACTTTATAGTTATCAGAGGAAAATGTTTAATAGTCACAATAAAACAAAAAATACATAGTCTAAATAACCTAAGATGGATCTAACTTTATTATCTTTAAATATCAATGGCTTAAACAATCCTACCAAGAGATCAAATCTATTGTAATATTTAAAACTGAACAAAGCACAAATTGTCTTCCTTCAAGAAACTCATTTCAAAACAAATGACAATTACAGATGGAATCCTAAGGAATATATGATATTGGCACAATCCACTTATAAGACAAAGACAAAAGGGGTAACACTTTTATGGAAAATAAATATGAATAATCCAGAAATCATTTATAAGTATGAAGATAAAGAAGGCTTTATGGCATTAGTAATAGTTAAATAGAATAACAGAATATGGACCCTAGCCAATGTATACTGGTTCCCAGGCATTGGAACAGGAACTGTTAAAAAAACACTTGGATTTCATTTCCAATAATTATAAAGGCAACTTAATATTAGGAGGAGATTTTAACTGTATATTTGATATTTCTGAAACTACAAATAAAACATCGCTGCATACATCTCCTATATCAAAAGCTTTAAACAAGTGGGTAGAATCAGTAAAATGAAATGAAAAAAACATCGGCTGGAGAGTTGATTATGGCTTCAGTTTGCAGTCATCTGCGAACTTGGTCAGCCACAGTCCTTCCGTGTTGGCCTGTACCGCCAAGAAATATATGCCGAATAAGAGAGGTCCCAGGACTGAGCCTTGTGGGACGCCACTTGTAACTGGTTTGGAGTCTGACATGGCTCCAGCAATTCTAACCATGTGGGTTCTGTCCGTGAGTCAGTTTGCAACCCATCTAGTGACATAGGGGTTTATATTTAAGCTGGTGAGCTTATCTATAATGCCCGAGTGGGGTATTGTATCGAAGACTTTTGCGAGGTCCAGGTAGGCTGTGTGGACCACCTTCCCCTCGTCAATGGCCTTGGTGACTGTTTCAAAGAAATTGACCAGGTTTAAGAGGCAGGATCTGCCCTTAACAAAGCCAAACTGGGTAGGATCCAGTGTCTGTAGGCCCCCAATATCTTTATTTATGAGGTCCATGATGATCCTATCCATAGCTTTGCAGACCAAGCTAGTCAGGCTTATGGGGCGATAGTTTCCAGGATCCGTTGAGGCAGCACCTTTGTGGAGAGGGACCACTGTTGCTGTATGCCACTCTTTGGGTATATATCCTGTAGTAAGGCTAAGATTGAACAGTAGTTTTATGTTTGGGTTTAGCTCTTCTTGGAGTTCATGTAGGACGCAGCCCTGGATACCATCTGGTCCCATTGCTGCTGTGTTTTTTTGCTTTGGAGAGGGCAGCTCTTACCTGAGCATCTGAGATGTCAGGGGGGCAGCACTCTGTTGGGATAGATATTTTCCCTTTTGGTGGGGAGAGGGGGGAGAAGTTTGCACTGAACCTGTCAGCTAGGATGTTGGCAATGTCTGTGGGCTCGGTGTATTTTTTGTCACTTTGGACTAATTCTGAGCATATCTGGGAATTCCCACCCAGGTTCCTAACATAACTAATGAAAGCCTTGTGATTATCCTTAGTGTCCTGTGCAATTTTTCTCTCGAAGCTGGCCTTAGACGATTTTATGAGTGCCCGTAGTTTTTTGCTAATACTGATCAGAGATACCTTCCCTTTTTGGGATTTTGCTCTATCATGTAGTAGCTTCCTCCTTCTATTGTATAGTTTGTTTATGGCTGGGGTCCACCAGACAGAACGCCTGCCTTTGGAGGATTGGGTCTTGGTTTTATTTGGGATTGCATGATCCATGCATTCCTGAAGGTGTTCATAGAATGCGTTTATAAAGGATTCTGCAGTCTGGGCCGTATTTTCCACAGGCCCGGGGGCTTTGAAGGATTTCCCCTCAGTTTTGAGGTGTGTGAAATTTGCTTTAGAGAAGTTTTTCACTGTGGTTTTCTGGGCAGGGGGTGGGGTCGGGATGTGAATATCCAGTGAGATTAGTTTATGGTCTGATCTTACCAGTGAGGGATACACTTCTGGTCTGGAGCATAGTGTTCCCATGTTGGTGATGATCAGGTCCAGTATGTTTTCCCCTCTTGTGGGAGTGGTAACAAGTTGTTCCATAGCATTTGAGTTTATAAATTCTAGGAACCTTTGGGCTAGGGTGTTGGAGCTAGAGTAATGCTCCCAGTCTATGTTTGGATAGTTGAAGTCACCCAATATAATGGTGTTTGGAGAGACCTTCATATTTTCCAGTATTCTCAGGAAGGCCAAGTGGAGTTCCTGTGTTTGGGAGGGTGGTCTGTAGCAGGCTATAAACTGGAAGGCAGTTTTACCCACAGTTAGTTGCACATGGATAGTCTCTGATGCTTCGTGCTGTGCCACCAACCTGGAGGTGTGGGTATCTTTGACGAATATTGATACTCCCCCTCCTTTTGTGGTTCGATCCAAGTTTTGGGGCCGAAAAGCATGGTATGAGGTATAACCTGGTAGTGCTGGGGTGCTCTCGGGAGCCTTGAACCAGGTTTCTGTTACTGCACAGATATCGATGTTCTCCATGCTAAGGAGAGTTTCGAGTCGTGCATCTTGAAGTTTAGACTTCTGGCGTTGAGTAGCATTACTCTTAGTTTCTTATCCCTTGTGATACCTATGGAGGTGGGTTTTATTTTTTGAGCCTTGCCTAAAAAAGGCACTATGGGGGTAGCAAGAGCCTTTGCCAATATCCGAAAGCCCAGGGGTGACAGGTGCAAGCCATCCCTAGCGAAGCATCGTGGCTTGTCGAGCATGTCATCCCAGGCTGACAGGCATTGGATCCCCTTTGAATGACACCAACACTTAAGCCAATTGTTGAAATTGATCATCTTGTCTTCATATTGTGGCATCATTCTTGGTGATGCTACTCAAGGTCAGGGTCATACCGGCCTGGGCTACATGCTCAGAGAGCTCCTCTATGTCTCTTTTCATGTAGTCCAGGGAGGTACATCTCAGGTCATTCACACCAGCATGGACAATGACTGAGTCATATTTGTACTTGCCTTGGAATGGCCTGAGTGCTTGTGTTATGTGGCGGATCCTAGCACCCGACAGGCAGCTCACCGTGACCTTCTCCTTGTTCAGCCTGGTGAGCGGGACGTCAGTGTGCCTGACGATAGAGTCACCTATTACAAGTGTATCAGGTGTGTTGTTTAGCCTTAAGGGCTGTGACTGTTCGGCACACTGGCTTTGTGAGCTATGTGTTGCACGTGTTTTGTTTTGGGGTAGCGGTTGCTTGGGTGTCTGCTTTGGAGGTCTCTGCTGCTTAGGCAGATTTTTATTTAGAGCCTCTGAGCATGTTTTTGTGTGTTTATGTGTTTGGTTTGTTGTCGTGGTAGGTCTATGTGAGACTGGAATTGTAGCGAGTGTGGTTTCCTTCTCCTCCTGACTGGTTACGCCAGTACTGAGTTGAGAGTGCTTAGCCTCCAGTTTGGCTATATGGTTGCATCTCTCACATTTGTTGGAATTTGTTGGGAGGAGGAGAGGGATGTCTGTGTACATGAGGCAGTTGTAACATTGCCTCAAGATTCCCAGATTTACCAGCTGGACCGGAGAGGAGATGGACAACTGACCTTTGGACATGCTAGAATAGTATTGGGAATTCCTTTATAATTGAAAAAAGGGCCAATGGGGAACAAGGTACTCAAGGGGAGTTTGTGAGGGTGTAGTGCTTTTAATTTTTTAGAGCTGACTTATATAATTGCTTTAGTGAGCAAGTGCCAGGTAACTTAAATGCAATGTGCTACAGGTAACTTAAATGCAAAAATGACAAACAGTAACTTTCTTTCAAGTGAAACAAGGAAATAAGTACAGTAAGCAATGCAGATATCACTACGGATCAACAGAAGTGCTAAAAGGCCACATTTTAGGTGGAATTAGTGTTTCAGGGAAATAAACAAACAACAAGCATACAAATAAAGCTAGATTCAGCAGGCCTGGATCTAGTCTATGCTACAGCAAACAAGGTGTACCAATTTCAGTAAGAAACAGTTAGAATATGCAGGCACTATAAACCTCTAACCAGAAATTCCCTGCTCAAAAGGGCAGAGTCCAGCCTCTCCTCCCACAAGAGTGCAGACCGCAATCCTTCTTAACGTAAAATAACTGGCCTGAAGCCCAAGTGCTTAAAGCAGAACTAATACACTTTTAGAATAACAGACACTGAGCTCTCAATCAGCAGTTCCCAACTTAGAAGGATGTAAGCTACCTGTCCTGTCACCACAGTGCAGGCCACAAACCTTCCTAATGTAAAACAACTGGTCTGAAGCCCAAGTGCTTAATCCAAAAGACTTAGAAATGATAGCTACACTTTAATCAAGTTACTACCAGCAGTAATAAATCCAACTGAATACTTTAAAGAATGCCTGGATTAGTGCTCAAGTTATACAAACAAAGCTAGATTCAGCAGGCCTGGATCTAGTCTATGCTACAGCAAACGAGGTGTACCAATTTCAGTAAGAAGCAGTTCAAATATGCAGGCACTATAAGCTTTAACCAGAAATTCCCAGCTCAGAAGGACAGAGTCCAGCCTCTCCTCCCACAAGAGTGCAGAACATGAACCCTCTTAATGTAAAATAACTGGCCTCAAGCCCAAGTGCTTAAACCAGAATTAATACACTTTTAGAATAACAGACACTGAGCCCTCAATCAGCAGTTCCCAACTTAGAAGGATGTAAGCTACCTGTTCTGCCACTACAGTGCAGACCACAAACCTTCCTAATGTAAAACTGGTCTGAAGCCCAGGTGCTTAAACTAAAAGGCTTACAATGAGTTACACCAAGCAGTAATAAATACAATTGAGTACTTTTAAGATGGCAAAAGCAAAATAAAGTAGGAAAAAACACAAATACAGTAAAAGCAGATACATTTTTTTTTTTGGAAAGAGAGAAAGGAGTAGCAGAAACTAAGCTGATTGGCCTTCTCAAATGCTCTCCCTGTACTGGGTAGAATGAGGTAATGACACTAGACTGGGAGGAGGGTCCCAGATCAAATTTACACTAGGGGCGGGCAACTGCAAAGCCACCAACTATAAAAACACTATACCAACAGGGAGGGAGGGTGGAAAATAAACAGCAGAAATGTTACTCACAGCTGAAAAGCAGCAGTGAGCCTTTAAATGAAAGTTTTAAACAGCTAAAGGAGCCACTAGAAAAAAAGAGTTTAACTGCAACAAGTTATCATAAACAAACAACCCAACAGATGCTTAATAAGAGTGGACAATTTCCAGTTAATACCTCACACACAGTGAAACTAGCTAGAAAAAATACACAGCAGAAAAAGTGCTATAAACAACAAAGAAATAAAGAACAAAATAAACAAAAAACAGGATACTTAATGTTATATATTGTAGCTCCGAGTTTGCTGAGTGTCCTTCCTTCGATCAACTCATTGTAAAATGGCTGAACACTCACAACTGAGCTTCTTAGGTAACATAAAGTTGAAACCTGAGACAGCTTTTAAGAAAGAAATCTCAAAAGAACCAATGAGGTGCTTAGTCTAAGCTGTAGTCCAGGAGACCTCAGTCAGCCAATGACCTCAAACAATTCTCTCTCAATGAAATGCCTGATGGCTTTGGCTAAAACAAGATGTCCCTGAATTATGTGCTCAGACACACAGCCTCCACAAACACTAGGCCCAAATACAAGCCTGAATATGGAAATGCTACAAATATCCCCACTACTTAGAACAAACTGCAGAAATGTTACTCACATCTGAAAAGCAGCAGTGAGCCTTTAAATGAAAGTTTTAAACAGCTAAAGGAGCCACTAGAAAAAAGAGTTTAACTGCAATAAGTTATCATAAACAAACAACCCAACAGATGCTTAATAAGAGTGGACAATTTCCAGTTAATACCTCACACACAGTGAAACTAGCTAGAAAAATACACAGTACACAAAGTGCTATAAACAACAAAGAAATAAAGAACAAAATAAACAAAAAGCAGGATACTTAATGTTATATATTGTAGCTCCGAGTTTGCTGAGTGTCCTTCCTTCGATCAGCTCACTGTAAAATGGCTGAACACTCACAACTGAGCTTCTTAGGTAACAGAAAGTTGAAACCTGAGACAGCTTTTAAGAAATAAATCTCAAAAGAACCAATGAGGTGCTTAGTCTAAGCTGTAGTCCAGGAGACCTCAGTCAGCCAATGACCTCAAACAATTCTCTCTCACTGAAATGCCTGATGGCTTTGGCTAAAACAAGATGTCCCTGAATTATGTGCTCAGACACACAGCCTCCACAAACACTAGGCCCAAATACAAGCCTGAATATGGAAATGCTACAAATATCCCCACTACTTAGAACAAACTGCAGAAATGTTACTCACAGCTGAAAAGCAGCAGTGAGCCTTTAAATGAAAGTTTTAAACAGCTAAAGGAGCCACTAGAAAAAACGAGTTTAACTGCAACAAGTTATCATAAACCAACAACCCAACAGATGCTTAATAAGAGTGGACAATTTCCAGTTAATACCTCACACACAGTAAAACTAGCTAGAAAAAATACACAGTACACAAAGTGCTATAAACAACAAAGAAATAAAGAACAAAATAAACAAAAAACAGGATACTTAATGTTATATATTGTAGCTCTGAGTTTGCTGAGTGTCCTTCCTTCGATCAGCTCACTGTAAAAATCTGTCTAAATATAGTTAATATCAATTATAGCATGTATCACAGCTATGAATGCTGTTTGATCAATCCTGATATGATGTGCGTGGATGCAGCTGTGTCTGGCAGCTAGTACAAAAGTCATTATTATTCTGTCTAAGCATAGTTAATATCAATTATGGCAGGTATCATAGCTTCGAGTGCTGTTTGATCAATCCTAATATGGTGTGCGTGGATGCAGCTGTGTCTGGCAGCTAGTACAAATGTCATTATTATTCTGTCTAAACATAGTTAATATCAATTATAATCATATAATCGAATTGTGGTTTTGTAACCCATCTTGACCATACATACTACTTAAGCTGTTACCAAGGTAACTAATGTTTTATACATGACATCAAACTGACAAAGCTGTTTAAGAGAAACAATAGAAGCCTGAACTAGGAATGTCACACAATGTAGCAATCAGATTCTGAACAAATAGTATTAAATTGACAATAATTACTCAGTTTAACCATTGCCGATTATACAAAATAGAATGTTGCCATTTAAATCTAAAAACTTTCAGTATATGCCATAAAATGGCAATTTATGAATATGGAAAGGGAACTTGTAATCATTAATCACAATAAGTGAATTTGTTGTTTTTAACATATAATTTCACTCATTTTATAATAAGAAATGACAGATATGAAAATCCTTATGTGTAGGAAATGGGGAAGAGGGATGCACTGATAATTAAAATGCACTTTCATCAATGTTCACATAAAACAAACTTGATGCTTTAAGTAAGTTAGCAACAAAGTGATTACTTAAATGCTGGCAAACAATGAAATATAACTTCTGATATATCCAGTTAAATACATTGTATTATAAACATTAGGTATAAATATTATTACCATCTATTTATAGTAAGTAATAAGTTTTGAAAGACTTCATCAATAAGGGTGAATATGTTAAATAACTGTGTGCTATAATCTTTTACTGAGGTTTTATATATGATACATCCTACTTTATTATGATTGAATTCCTTGTCATCTATTGTTCATGTAAATATTAATTGCTTATACAATAAGTAGGCATTTATATTGTATTTGAATTTTGTCTGATCTACTACAGTACTATATCTGTTCAAAATAATATAAATGTTACTTATTCCTATTACAAATATTCTCCATATGATAATTCAGTTTATGGAGCTCAGATGTTCTGGATTGTTAAGGTATGAGTGACAATCTGATGGACTTAGGTGTATCCATCATATTAGGAATGATTTTCATTCCATGGCTGGTACGGATCTTAGTTTTGTTAACATTTATTAATTTAAATTTGTTATTTCACGAAAAACATTTTTATTATATGACTGACCAAAACATTACTTCATTGGTAAACACTCAAAGTATAAAACTGATAATTTCCTTTAAATGTTCAGACATATACTTTATAGTTATCAGAGGAAAATGTTTAATAGTCACAATAAAACAAAAAATACATAGTCTAAATAACCTAAGATGGATCTAACTTTATTATCTTTAAATATCAATGGCTTAAACAATCCTACCAAGAGATCAAATCTATTGTAATATTTAAAACTGAACAAAGCACAAATTGTCTTCCTTCAAGAAACTCATTTCAAAACAAATGACAATTACAAATGGAATCCTAAGGAATATATGATATTGGCACAATCCACTTATAAGACAAAGACAAAAGGGGTAACACTTTTATGGAAAATAAATGTGAATAATCCAGAAATCATTTATAAGTATGAAGATAAAGAAGGCTTTATGGCATTAGTAATAGTTAAATATAATAACAGAATATGGACCCTAGCCAATGTATACTGGTTCCCAGGCATTGGAACAGGAACTGTTAAAAAAAACACTTGGATTTCATTTCCAATAATTATAAAGGCAACTTAATATTAGGAGGAGATTTTAACTGTATATTTGATATTTCTGAAACTACAAATAAAACACCGCTGCATACATCTCCTATATCAAAAGCTTTAAACAAGTGGGTAGAATCAGTAAAATGAAATGAAAAAAAACATCCAGGGAAAACGAAGCGTTCTGTTGTGCTTTTATTCCAAGTTGCAGAACAACTCAATGAAAAGCATAAATGCAGAAAATCTCCTACACGTTTTTCGTCAGAGTAGCTGTAACTTCTTCAGATAATGACATTACTGAATCAGTCTTTATTTAAACACATTGGTTTCCCACTAAAAACATTCCAACCTATCAGGCTTAAAAAAAACATTTGAATGAAATTCACAATTACCTCGTTAAAAATTTAAAGCTCCCTTAGGTTACATACCAAAAAAAAACTTTTTTTAGTCTTAAATAAACATTAAAAACTTGTCCCTATTAAAAACTTAATTTCAATGATACATTGTCAGAAAACTTGAGTTAAAAACATGTTGAATAACATAGTTTAAAAACGTAGTTTAAAAACCATAATATATTCATTTAAAATATGCTTTTGCTGTGTTACATTAAGAAGTGTTCAAGCTTCCTCTTGTGGCCAAACATATGCACCACTATTAAACACAATGAAAAGAAAGAAATAGAAAAAATATTCTAACATTTTTTCTTTTACAATTTAGCAGCTCTCATTTTTAACAAAGATTTAATAGAGATGGTCTCATTTAGGCCAGGGGGAGATGCTGCCTCCAGTGTCAATTGCCACCACATTTCTTTGTATTCAATCCTCTCCTCCCAAAGGCCCCCTCTGATGTCTTTTTTCACCCCCTCAAGGACAAAAAAGGAGAATTTTGCCTCTCCACATTCCATGCTATGTTTGTACATGGCATTGGTTTCTTTCTTATTCTTGCTGTCATTTAAATGTTCGTAGATCCTTCTTTTTAGATTTCTTTCTGTTTTTCCAATGTAGAAGGATCCACAAACCTCACATGTAACCAAATAAACCAATCCAAAAGATTCGCAATTAAAAAATCCCTTACTTGTCAGTAATCTACCTCTACTACTTAAATTGATTTCACTTTTATTTATTACATATTTACACTAACTACACAGTCCACATCTAAAAGTGCCTATTCTTTGTCTGTTATTGTTTTCTGTAACATTCTCTAACATGTTTTTTTAGATTTACTGAATTACTATACACAAATCTTATATCACTCGATGGAAGCCCTTTTACGTCTGTAATACCTATAAACCTTGACCATTCTTTTTCAATAATTTTCCTAATATGTGGGGTACTTGCATTAAATTCCAAAACCATGGCATGGTTGAAATCTTTAGTGTATTGATTTCCATTATCAAGTTCTTTGGTGTTGTTTTTATCATTCATGTCCCCTAAAATCGGTTTAAAGTGTGAGAATCATTGAGGAATGAAGCCTTTGGAATGATGCCTGAGGAATGGAGAAAAAGTGTTTTGGTACCAATTTTTAAGAATAAGGGTGATGTGCAGAGCTGTAGTAACTACAGAGGGATTAAATTGATCAGTCACAGCATGAAGTTATGGGAAAGAGTAGTGGAAGCTAGGTTAAGAAGGGAGGTGATGATTAGTGATCAGCAGTATGGTCTCATGTCAGGAAAGAGAACTACAGATGTGATGTTTGCTCTGAGAGTGTTGATGGAGAAATACAGAGAAGGTCAGAAGGAGTTGCATTGTGTCTTTGTAGATTTAGAGAAAGCATATGACAGGGTGTCTAGAGAGGAGTTGTGGTGTATGAGGAAACTGGGATTGTCAAAGAAGTATGTAAGAGTGGTACAGGATATGTATGAGGGTAGTGTGACGGTGGTCAGGTCTGCGGAGGGAGTGACGGATGCGTTTAAGGTGGAGGTGGGATTACATCAAGGATCAGCTCTGAGCCCTTTCTTATTTGCAATGGTGATGGACAGGTTGACATACGAGATCAGACAGGAGTCCCTGTGGACTATGATGTTTGCAGATGACATTGTGATCTGTAGTGAGAGTAGGTAACAGGTGGAGGAGACCCTGGAGAGGTGGAGATATGCTCTAGAGAAAAGAGGAATGAAGGTCAGCAAGACTAAGACAGAATATATGTGCGTGAATGAGAGGGAGGATAGAGGAATGGTGAGGATGCAAGGAGTAGAGGTGGCGAAGGTGAATGAGTTTAAGTACTTGGGATCAACAGTACAGAGTAATGGTGAGTGTGGAAGAGAGGTGAAGAAGAGACTACAGGCAGGATGGAGTGGGTGGAGAAGAGTGTCAGGAGTGATTTGTGACAGATGAGTACCAGTAAGAGTGAAAGGGAAGGTCTACAAGAGAGTAGTGAGACCAGCTATGTTATATGGGTTGGAGACAGTGGCATTGACAAAAAGGCAGGAGTCAGAGCTTGACATGGCAGAGTTGAAGATGTTAAGATTTGCACTGGGTGTGACGTGGATGGACAGGATTAGGAATAAGTATATTAGAGGGTCAGCCCAGGTTGGAAGGTTTGGAGACAAAGCCAGAGAGGCAAGATTACGTTGGTTTGGAGATGTACTGAGGAGGGATGCAGAGTATATTGGGAAAAAGATGCTAAGGATGAAGCTGCCAGGTAACAGGAAAAGAGGGAGGCCTAAGATAAGGTTTATGGATGTGGTGAGAGAGGACATGCAGGTGGTTGGTGTGACAGAGCAAGATGCAGAGGACAGGAAGAAATGGAAACAGTTGATCTGCTGTGGCGACCCCTAACGGGAGCAGCCGAAAGAATAGAAATAATTTATGTACATATAATTTTCACATTTTTCTAACTATCTCAACAACCAAGTAACACAGACAGAACTTTTTAGCCTCTTATGAACGGTGTCAGCTACATGAACAAAATGCTACTGACAGTATGCGTATAATTTGAGTGGTTGCTGAGATAAATTAAGTTGTTTACAAAATATTACAAATGTAATAGTTACTGTGTTTACTGTGACTTATAAAATTCAGTTTTAAGACCTAGAACCTAAAGAATACTGCCACTATAAAAATAGTTTGTGATGAAGAGTTTGCCATTTACCTCAGTCATTAATATATATGTATATATATACATATATATATATATATATATATATATATATATATATATATATATATATATATATATATCAAACTCATTTCAATGAATTTCAGTTTACTCACACCAAATCGCTGAAAGCTCAAATCACTGAAAACTCATTTCACTGAATCATATTTCACTGAATGTAAGCACTGTTGGGCAAATAAAACATATATGCCCTCTCCAAACCTACTTAGCTTTTATATTTATGAATCTCATTTCACTGAAAACTAACAATATATTAAATCACCAGTAAACACAAATACAAATGGTCCAGGCACACTGAAAATAGCTCGAAACCAGGTTTATTGTAAAATCAAGTTGCACAAGCGCTTTCACCTGCCCAATGCAAGGCTTTTTCAAGTATAAACAGTACATATCATTCCACCATTTAAATACCGTTTTTCCTAAAAAAGGTGCCAAATATTTAAAGAAACGTTGTTTTTACATGTAAAAGAACATCAATAGTATGAATGAACAGAACCTTTATTTTAGTACAACCAAGCATATATTATTTTCTCATCCTTTTGTTGTAAACATATAATAAAAATATATTAAAAATATATGTATTTAAAAATGTAAATGCAAATATAAATATTCCAGTCAGGTTATGTGTGTGTCCTATCTATGTCTAATAGAAGCTATATGTGTACATGTATGTATACACTCCTGTAGAAATCATAATTTCATTGCCTTCCTTACTAAATAAGGCTTTATGGATATGTGATCATTGAGACCCGGAGTGTTCAATGCGTTGAACTTTAGTTGCCAGTAGGTTTCCCTACATGTCACAAAAGTATGATGATGTTGCACACTGGCCACAGCTCTCGTTTTTATAAATTTCCCTGAACATGACTTTTCTCAGCTCTGCTGCTTTTCACCTTATTAACATGTCTTGCTGCATTCTTTACCTCCTAATCACCAATGACCTTTAATCCTCCTTCCTACCCATCCAATTGGCCTATTCCCTCCCAACTAGAGGTGAAATTCCTACAGCTTATTCCTTCCTTTTAGGAGTATGAGTTGATGTAAATTGCAATCAAGGCTTGAACCCTGTTTGCCACTAAGCTGAGTCCACCTTTTCATCTTAATAACTGTAATTAATCTCAACCGTATGATCTATGTAAAGAAGTTACTTCAAGAAGAATAAACAGCAAGAAAACACTGCTGCAGCAATGTGACAGTGTAAGAACACTGCCTAGTGCAGTCTCAGTGCATGACTTATTGTAGCCAGTCATCTTTAAAATGCACTGTAAATGTAAACAGACAATAACTTAAGCACCACAGTGAATGGCATTGTTTGTTACTGCCTTGAGAGTAAGTCAATTTGCTGTACTTTAAATCTATGCAGCAGGCAGAGTTTGACAAGAGTTTCCTGTGTAGGAACCCACTTACTATAAGTGTACATTTTGTGTTTTAGCTTATATTCCTTTTGTTTGCTAGACATATCTACTGATCATATACGGCCTGCCCAGGGAAAGTGATCTGTAGGGTTGCCACCTTTCGTTCTGTCTAAAACCAGAGTAAGGCCACACCCCTCACATCACCAGTAACCCTGCCCATTCCTGTCCCCTCTTCCATCAACATTCTGCTCATTTTGTGATGTCATTGTGACATCAGCAGATGGAAATGCCTTCTTTTTCCATTCCTGATGCCTGCTTCCAGCCAATTCACTATGCTTTTCTGTAAAAAAAGCATAGTATATCAGCCAATTTAACAAAAAAGCATAGTATATCAGCCAATTTAACAAACTCTGATAGTCTGTTTACTGGAGTTTGTACAGTGTTTTCTGGACTATCGGAGAATCATTTTGATTTCCGGGTACTCTGGAAAAAAGTGGGTAGGTGGCAACCCTAGTCATCTGGAATATAAAGTACATACAAGTGCCACAACAAATGTGCCCATACATTTGAGAATGTTTATAAAATATAAAACAGATACAGGTAAGCTTCAAGGAGTTGATCAAAATTTTAAATTGTCGAAACCAATATAGTCTTGACCAAATGATTGACAATTTAGAATATTGAAAACCAAATAGGAAGCAGAAATAGAGCTGCACAGAGATTGTGGTGCAGTAGGGATGAGGGAATGTTATTTTTCTCCACTGTAGTGTGATCTCAGAGTTAGTATATGCAATTAGCAGTGGTTGGGGGGTGCAGGGGGCTCCCCTCCCCCCGCTAAAATAGTGTTTCTTCTTCCTAGTTGGTTTTCGATATTTTAAATTGTCGATCATATGGTCTTCACCATATGGGTTTCAACAATTTAAATTTCTGGCCAACTGAAACAGATCTGCTTTGAGGAATAGTATATGGACTATAAAACCAGAAATCTAATATGAATAGTAAGCATTATAGATGCCAGACATAAATGAACACAATACATATGCCAGCTGCAGTCAAGGGCATTTGCCTATATGTGCTGCACTATCAATTATTCTAGACTACAAAAATCTGAAGACCTGCCTATAAAATTATTTTGGTAAATGATTTGTAATCTAAGTAGAAGGGGAAGTCTGTACTGTAGCAGCTACCACTGGCATGGAATTTACTGAATTGTGACATAAGCTGGAACAGAATTCTCAACTGTACAGATTTTCACAGAATGTTCAGAATTTTGCCTCATATTTTTGGTCTGTTCCTCATAAAATTTGTGGTTTTCTTGCAAGCCACTAAGGATTGAAATCACTAAATAATGACATACTTTTGAGTTTAGATTTTTATATACTTCAGAAAATGCATGATTACAAAAACCATGTAATTCTAGGAACTTTCTAAGCTTATAAGAACAATATTTAAAATCTTTCCCTATTTTTTGGGCTTTGTCCCTCCATTATTTTAGGCTTTATCCAGGTTTTTGGCACTAAGAGGTTTAGACATATAAATGGGTGAGTTTAAGATCTTGCACAGAAATAAGAAACAGGATTAGGAAGTCTCTTCAGACTTCCACCATGAGCAAACACAGTTTATCAAGAAATGACACTGAAATCCCTTGGGGGGCTTGTAGGCTGACACATCAGCAATGTTGCATGCATTTTAGGCTGTGAGTAAGCCATTTATCTAAACAAGAATATCAGCATATGATGAGTACACAAACTGAGGGAAGAGAACTCTACTTCTATGGCAAATTTTAAAGAGGAAGGTAAGTGTGTTGTGAATTAGGTTCATAGGAGTGTACTAAGCTAATGGCCCTGAAGCCTTTACAAGCCTAGCCCATAGGATTACCCTGGCATCATGCCACCTGACATTGGTTCCCAGTGCTTCTGTCAAGTAGAGCCATTGGAGTGATCCCCGGGGTGAATTTTCTATTTCCCATCCACTCATCAAGATTTCTCTTCAAGAGGGCCAGTGAGGTGCTCTGTTTGACATGTATGGGAAGTCTATTCCATAGCATGGGCAGTCTCTGGGTTATGAACCTATCCCTCCAGCATGATCTGTTGATTGTGGTATTGAGGTTGAGGTCTCTGGAGTGTGTGATGTGAAGGGATTGGGATGTAGCATTTCTAACAGAGCTGGGTCAGATATGGCTTTGTTAGTCAAGCAGAGATTGCCTCTAAGTAGGCGATATGAGACAGAGAATAGTTGGAGTTTTTTGCGTCTCTCCATATAGGACAACTGTTTAAGGCCAAGGATCATGTTTGTGAGGTACTTTTGTGGCCTCTCCAGTTGTTGCAGGAGTCTAGTGAGGTGCATGCCAAATGGGGCATTGCACTCGATGATTGGCCTAATGAGAGCAGAGTAGAGGGAGACAATGACCTCTTTCTTCCTGGATGCAAAACCCTTAGTAATGAGGTGTGCCACATAGAAGGACTTTCTGACCACAGTGGCAATGGTGTTCAATGGACTACCATTGATGTGGTAATTCATGGGAACCATGTTTTTTCCCAAAGGGGATGATGACACATTTTTTGGCATTGAGCTTAAGGCCATAATTCTGACACCAGTCGTTGGTCTCAGTGAGGCCTTTCTGCAGGAGGTCAACATCACTTGGGGAGTTAATAATAGCTTTCAACTTGCAATCATCTGCAAACTTTGTCAGCCAGAGTCCATTCGTGTTGACCTGGACTTCAGAGAAGTAGATACCAAACAGGAGAGGGCCCAGGACCGAACCCTGTGGGACTCCACTCGTGACTGGTCAGCAGTCTGACTTGGAGTCAGCTACTTTCACACTGTGGGTTCTATCTGTGAGCCAGTTTGCAACCCACCTAGTGATATAGGGGTTGATGCCTAGCTTAGTGAGTTTTTCTATGATTCCTGAGTGGGGAATGGTATCAAAGGCCTTGGCCAGATCAAGGTAGGCTGTATGAACCACCTTGCCTTCATCCACAGCTCTGGTGACTGACTCAAAGAAGTTGACCAGGTTGATCAGACATATCTACCCTTCACAAAATCAAACTGTGTGGGATTCAGAGTTTGGAGATTCCCTATATCCTTGTTTATTAGGTCTATGATGATGCATTCCATAGCTTTGCATATCAGACTTGTCAGGCTAATGGGGCAATAGTTCCCAGGGACTGTAGTCAGTCTTCCTTTGTGGAGAGGGATGACTGTAGAAGTGTGCCATTCATTAGGGACAAAGCCTGAGGTGAGGCTGTGACTGAAAAGGGGACACAGGTGTGGTGCCAGTTCACTCTGTAGTTCATGTAGAACACAGCCAGGGATATAGGCAGGTCCCATAGAAGCTATATTCTTGGCCTTGGACAGTGCTGTTTTAACCTGTGCAGCAGTAATACTGGGTGCCTGGTAATCTACTGGTATTGTGATTGGTCCTTTGGGGGGGAGAGGGGTAAAGTTGGCATTGAATCTATTGGCCAGTATATTGGCAATATCTGTTGGCTGGGTATAGGAGGTACCATTGTGCAGTAGCTCAGAGCAAATCTGGGTATTGCTGTAGAAATTCTTTACATAACTATAGAAGGCCTTGTGGTTTCCTTTACTATCTGCTGCAATTCTGCTTTCATAACTAGCTTTAGAGGATTTGATGAGGGATCTCAGCTTTTTGTTGAGGCTGATAATGGAATTTTTCCAGTCTTGTGACTTCACCGTATTCTACATCAGTTTCTTCCTTCTGTTATAGAGTTTGTTTATAGCAGGGGACTACCAGATTGACTTCCTTTTTTGGAAGAGAGTGTCTTGGTTCTATTGGGTATGGCGAGATCCATGCATTTGTGTACTTGTTTGTATAATGCATTGGTGTATGATTCGGCAGTCATGCAACTATTGTCCATTTGTATGGTGCCATGAAGTTAGCCACCTCTGTTTTTAGGAACCAAAAGTTAGCTTTGGAGAAGTTTTTCATGGTGATTACCTTTGCAGGGGGATGTGGATTTCCAAGGTGATTAGTTTGTGGTCGGATCTAACCAGGGAGGAGTTGACTAGTGGTGTAGAGCAAGGGTCACCCATGTTAGTAATGACCAAGTCAAGGATGTTGCTACCTCTAGTGGGGGTAAGAACAAGCTAGTCCAGGGCATTGGAATTAACGAATTCCAGGAAATGCTGGGCAAGTGTATTAGTACATGAGTAGTTTTCCCAGTAAAACTACTCAGTTTCTGTCACAATTTCTCTGAATCCAGACCATAACCAAGGGAAGGATTAAGTAAAACTCTAATATACTTAACCTAAGAATCATTTTCTACTATACTTCTTCCAAGAATGATTACTGTCATATCAAGAACCTTAAATGTCATGTCTAAAGGTGCAAAATAAATGTTTGCTTTTCACAGAAAAAAGTGTTTGCATACATCTTTATGCGTGCAAACAGTTTCCTATGTAAAAAGAAAAGTTCATTTTGCAGTCTTTAGAAAATTATAGAGTTTTAAAGATGTCTTCCAAACATGTAAGTCTTAACATAAGGAGCTGTGTTTATAGCATTAATGTTAATGGCCAGGCAGGAGGCATTTACGTCACTCTGGGTTCTAGCTCTAATTATGCTGGATTAGCATAGGAAAGTAATTGTGTATTAGTTTAATAATTGTCAAACTGTTAAATTAACAGTTTGACAAGAATAAATTATGCCATAAACATGGTTCTGCATGCTCAGACTTCCACGTTTGGAAGATATCTTTAAAGGTCTGTAATTTCCTAAAGGCTGCAAAATGAACTTGTAAGCTGTGGTGGTGCAGTGGTAGCATTGCCGCCTCACAGCAAAAGGCTCTCCTGTTCGATTCTCGGCCGGAGCGCCTTCTGTGTAGAGTCTGCATGTCCTCCCCGCAGTCGAGTGGCTTTCGAAAGACATGTATGAATGGGTGTGCCTTCGTTGGGCTGGCACCTCGGCACCATAAAAATCTACTGCCAATCATTAGCAGGCCAGAGTTCCACTGTAGCAACCCCTAACCAGGAAAAGCTGGAAGAAGAAGAACACAGAAAAATGTTTGTATCAATAAAAATTTATGTGGGTACTTTTTGTGTAAAAAAAAATATTTGTTTTGTTCCTTTAGACATGAGCTTTAATAAATGGCACAGAGAGAACAGATGTGGGTTAAACTACATGAGGCCTAGACTGAAATTTTGTGAAACTTCTGAGCACCATATCACAGCATATTCAATGTAGCTTGCTTGTTGTCCAGATAATTATTCTCTATAGGACAGTTTTGCTTGCACCATAGGTTTTCTTGAAAGCATTGTTACAGAAGCCTCTCTCTTAACTTTTTTTACTCAAAAAAATTTATTTTCTGATAATAAGAATGAATAATACATACTTAAAACTTATTAACTGACAAACACAAATTAAACAAGTTTAACTATATTCTTTCTATAACTTTGATTATCAAACCTTTCACAGTCTATTTTCTTTCCATAGGACTTGTGACATTTGGTTGCTCTTCTTCCTACACCTTTAACTTACTTTGTACAAATGTTTGTCATTTCTTGTATACAGTTTAACATCTTCCTCATAAGTTACATACAATTTTGGTTCATCTCCTTTAGTAATAACCCTAGCTTCAGCACGTTGACATCCCCATGTCTTCAGAATTGTTTCTTTAGCTCCCATTTTTATATTTAGTACTCTCCTGGACTTACTGTCACAATGCTATTTCTGTCTCTGCTGTTTTTTCCAGCATTTCCTTTACTTTAGGTTGATATGGGGGCAAAAACAATGCAACTAATATAGATAATCTGCTTTTCAAGCTTCTGACCATCAACAGATTTGATGGTGCACAACTGTATCCTGCTTGTTTTTAGACATATCTACACTAATCTTGGAAGTATTTAAAATGTGAAGACATGGGGCATTATGTGTTAAGGTTAAAGTTAAACAAAGCATTGTTAATCTTAGTAAATTTTTCAGGCCATTATTCATGCCTAAATAATCATTTAAAGGTTAAAATGTAAATAGCCAGTGACCATATAATTAATTAATTAATTAATTAATTAATTAATTAATTAATTAACCAATATAGCCAGTAGTCAAGGAAATCTGTCATCTGGGTGGTGAACTAAGTAAATAGTGAGGTGTTTTAAAAAATGTCTTCTGAGAGTATTTATAATTATTTTTTTAGTTTCCCCTTACTTCAAATCATTTACCATGTTTCTCTCTAGAAACCACAGAGAAAGTAAAAGTATTGCATAACTCGAATATGGTTATTAAGGATTTTTCCCAGTGTTATGTAGAAATGGTGCGATTTTCTGGCACCATACAAATTTTGTAAACACATGCCAAAGCAAAAGTGCACAATATATATAATGATGTCTCCTTGGGATATGTAGACTGTATCAACACTCCGTCCAAAGAAGGAAACAAGAATAATAACAAGAGAAATATTAAAGAAATGAAAGTAGCAACAGTCTACAACGATCTATGTTTTGACAAAAAAAAAATACAGATGTCAACTGTTAAATTGTTCAAATATCAAATCAAATCAGACAAGAGAAATAAAAGGGTCCAAACCATAGAAGCTCATCTGAAAAATAATATATGTAGGCCAAAGGTTACAAAGAGTGGGACAAATCTTGGGCTTCCTATAACCTGCTGGTAAAAATAATTCAGAAAGTCTTTTGCATCACTGCATTATTTAGAGAACTTATGTATGTATCTTGTGAGGCAGAATTAGTTGTAGTTTGTCATTTTCCTAAGGCAGCAATAGCTCAGCACACCACAACTTAACATATTGACTGTACACATTTTGTACATGCTATGGTAGTGGAGAAAGAAAACATACTATAAAAAGACAGGTAAATCCAACAGAAATAAATATAGTTTAATGTTTAACTTGTGCTATTAAGGTCTTGTCTTGTTGCAATAAAATATAATTATAAAGACGTTTTTCCGTGTAACAAGACTGGCTTTAAATAATCATGTTTCCTTTACTTACCACCAATATATCACATGACTGTGATCTCCTAATCTCTTACCATGGTTGCTTAATAGCACACTAATCAAACTGATGCAAAAAATATTCTGTATCATATTTTTTGGCAATAAATGTATAGTGCTGAATGGAATTGTATAAATAATATGTGTGATAATTACAAAATATAGACAAAATTAGAAATGACATATCCTGGCTATGTAGCTGACCCAGAACATGGCAGTCTCTGTAATTTTTATATAATGAGTGGAGCCAAAACATTTAAAGTAAAATAAATTATTTTAATAAACCTGTCATATTAAAAGGCCTGCATATTGATATATTATAAATTTCCTGGGCATAACTACTTTAAAAAAAATCAGTATAATTCAGTTTAACAATTATTAATTTTATTTGGCACACTATACTAAATGGGAAAAAATATAAAGGAGAAAAACAATATTTGGAGAGAATGTTATATTAGCAATATATTATTTGTTTAAGGTAGTTTAAGGTAGCCTTATAGAAATAACTCAAGAACAAAATGGCCATCAGGCCGCAGTGCTCAGTAAGAGACTACTTCAGTAATTATGGAACTGTGTTACTTCTACAGGAGAAGGCATGCTAGTAAACAAGTGATTATTTCTGTGGTAGAATATAAACATTTCTAAAAAGATATGGAAGTGAAGGCTAAAGAGCAAGTTACAACATTCAGGAAGAAATATGAGGGATGCATGAAAGACAACCCTGTCATATAAAGCAAAAGAAAGTAGGGAAGGCAATCAGGACATAAAACACCAGAAAAAGTTTACTAGCTCCTTAATATATATATTAGAGAGCAAAGAAAAAATAAGAAAATATGCCAACAATTAAAACAGTGTGCATGAACATTCTGTCCAAAAACACAGGACTGTGGAGTTGGGCAGCAGGTAAAACACTGAAAGCAGAAGTAAACAACCATACATTTCAGTTCATCATATAGAAAACGTGAGCAACACAGTGGCACAATATTTAATGTTACTGCTTCACAACTATTGTTTTTTGAATATAGTCCTCATTTAGGGAGTCTTTGGTGTGGAGTATGCATATCCTGTCAGTGTCAGCATGTTTTTTGCAGGGTGCTGATTTCCTCCTAAAGCTAAAGCATAAGCGAACTGAATCCCCTCCAATTTTTCCATAGGTTTGTGCGCATGCATGAGTGACTATTTGTTTATTTATTGGCCTTTGTTTACTGGAAAAGTGTGATTGGGCAAAGCCCCTATTTAGCAGATGCTCAAAATAGAGAAAGCCACCTCTAGCAGTAGACGCATAACAAGCGGCCTCCCCCAAGGATCAGTCTTGGGGCCTCTACTGTTTGGGATATACTTTTCTGAGGTGCAAGCCAAAACTAGTGGTCTGTGGTTCACAGAATTTACAGATGACTGCAAGCTGGGTACTGTCATAAATTCCCCTAGTGATGTGAAAATCCTCCAAGAGGGTTTTAACCAAGCTAATGACTGGTGCCAGAAGCATGGCCTCAAACTGATTGCCAAGAAATGCATCATTATCCTCTGTTGGGAAAATGGTGCCCCCACTAATTATTACATTAATAACCACGTACTAAGCATGCAATCAGTCGTGAGGGACTTTAACATCCAGGTTGACAGTAACCTGACTTTTGACTACCATGTTGCCTCCATTGTACAGAAGGCTTTCTACATGGCCCACCTCATAAGTAAGGGTATTTCATCCAGGAACAAGGAGGTCATAACATCCCTGTACTCCTCCCTTATCAGACCCATTTTCGAGTACAATGCCCCCTTCAGCATGTACCTTGCCATGCACATGCAGCAGTTGGACAGACCACACAGGTTCCTGACCAGGAAAATCCAGGGTCTCAAACACCTGTCCTACACTGATAAGTTAAAAGCCCTGTCCCTCTACTCAGTCGCATACAGACTGCTCAGAGGTGACATGTGTCTGGCATACAAAGCTGTCTCAGACTCAGCCTTGATGGATTTGCTGCATATCTGTAAGTCAAACTCCACTCATGGAACATGCACGCAAGGTCTCAACCTGGTCTGTGACATTAATAGAACTTATTGGCAGGATAGATTTGTGTCCCAGTGACTCCCCCATCTGTGGAATAGACTTCCTCTCCATGTCAAGCAGAGTACCTCACTAGGCCACTTTAAGAGGAACCTGGACGACTGGATGGGATACAGAAAATATACCCCTGGGATCCCACCTATGTCCCTGCTGGACAGGCAAAACAGGTGCATACTTTGTGGGACCATGGGTGAAAGTCTTGGCTAGACTTATAAGGGCCTCTGGGCCAATAGCCTAGTATCATCCTATGAACCTATGAACCTATGAACCTATGCCTGGGAAGAAAATCTCCACATTATGTAAATTTGAATTAATTAACAGTAAAACTATACTGTAACAGTCAGGATTATATCAGCTGATCACCATGTTACATACACTATATTGTATTTACAGCATGTTACTCTCAAACACATCTATAGAACATAGTATATGCAGCACATAAAACAGATTATCAGAATACTGAGTGTTATTTTACAGAGTATGTATGTATTCTCACTGTAATGTTAGAGCACAGACAGCAGATAAGGCATGTGCATATTTTATCTAAACAGTTACATTTTCTTCAGACCCATAACCAAGAGGTTACTATAGTGAAAGCATGAGAATTTAGTGATAGTTGTTTGATGCGATTGCATGAGGTGGAGAATTGGTAATGGCATTAGGAAAGGGCAGAATTGTTATGCTGATAGGTATGATTTCATTAGAATTATAAACTATAGAAGGATATGATTTAGAATAAGAAGAGGTCTTGTTAATGGGGTTGTTACAGGTACAGAACAATCTGCTTGAGAGATACTTCTTCAAAGAGATTTTAAACTGTAGATAAAATGAACTGTTTCTTAAAACTTTTAAGACTGAGTTCCACAGTTTAGCACCATCCACTTTATGGATGCTGCATGTCTTACAGGGTTGTTTGTCCCCTCTCCCTTAGCTGTTGTCTTCCTCTCAGCTGATTGGCAGATGACAGCAATTCTCAATATGTCCTTTTAAAAGGACTTTGTCATTTTGTCATATTTTTTAATAGAACTCAGACCAAAATTATCGTGTATGACTTACACTCGTATTGTTCTCGTTGTTTTATTGTTCATTATATACAGTCTCATTGTAATGTTTGCCATTATTGCAAATTCCTGTATAAAATAAATGATGACTGACTTACTTAAGATACATGAAATTTTAAAGTGGAAGGTCATATCAAATAAATCTTATAGGTTTCTCTGACTGAAACACTAAAGTAGTTGTTACAGTTTGGGGTGTAGATTCAGCCTATTTATATATGTCTGGCTTTTTTCATAGACCTTCAGAAATTACTAGTATTTAAGTTATCAGACTTTGGCATGAATCATGGAATAGTAGCTTGGATCAAAGACTCCCATGAAAACAGGACATAGAGTATAGCAGTGTTATGAATCCATAGTGAAGGCAGAAGAAGAATTACATGCTTTGTACAACAGCATGTAGTGTTGCCTAATCGGTGACAGTGTTGCAAGGCTAAGCTAGGGGGATTTTTTTCAAATAACACAAGGGTCCAGAAGAGGGTGCATACAGAAGGTGGAGTGAACAGGATGTGAAGATGTATAGCAAGGTGTGGGCATGTTTGTGATAGTCTGGAACACGAGAAAAAGAGGCACAAGATTATCTGTATGAGTAATACTTGCACCACTAATAAAGGCTGAAATGAAAAAGACCTACTTATAGCCTGATCCAATGATCTGAAGTCTGCAGGCAATGAAAAAAGATCATAAGGAATGCTTAGTGATCCTGACTCATGCAGGGAGCTGTAACACCACTAGAACTAAAGTGCCGATATGAGGACTGGAATGTCAAAGATGAAAAAAGGATGTGCAGAAATGAGCAATGAAAAAGACACAGTCTGCATCAGATACCACAAAACAGATGTGATCTGCATTTTTACTGAGAGTATTGCAGGTGCATGAAATAGTCTTGCTGAGAAGAATATGAAATCAAAATCAGATAATTTATAATTAAGTTGGACAGATATATTACAGGCTTTAGAAAGTGTTGGAAGAAGTCAGATTAAACAACACTGTCATCTCTGTGCGCTGGTGATGGATCAAGTGGATGTAAAAGATCCCAGAGCCGATGCTTAAAAGAGTAAAGCTATTTCCATTGTGGCCAAATTACCCCCAAGATTTAATAGCGCTTATCAAAATGAGCAAAGGAATTTCCATTCTAGTCAGATTATCCCTAATCAGTATGACTATTATGTCAGATCTTGTCTGAAAATAGACCATGCCCAGTGGCCGAACCTGGGCAAGAAAAATATTACATGAGCAAACATGGATGTACAGATGTTTTGCTTTGAAGAAAAATACACAAATTATACTGGAGTCTAGAGTCTGATTTCTTACCTGCTGACACTTCCTGTTGGATAGTATATTGGCATATGATTTGAACATGAAGGGTTTGGAGTTTAAAAGTTGAGAAAGAACTCAGTGTCTACTCATAAATTAGATTAATAATAATAAATAATCAGGATGGAAACATTCTGCATGGTATATATTACACAAGGTGCAATTTCTTTCCAAATTTCTGTGCTCACAGGATTTTCAGAGTGTGACCTGATGAATAACTGACTACTGTAGTAGATATAGTCAATTTCCAGTACCCCCAGTGAGGAGAGAGGTTGATAGTCAAAACATTTCTTTGTGATCCTGGTACCTCACAGTTATGCTTTGCATGCTTAGTCTGGTTCAGCAGATGCACTATTGGGTTTCCGTATCTCTTTTTGTTTTCCTCATTTAAAGTGATTCATGTTGATTCATTAATGGCAGTCTCTACAAGTGTCTTTACTGTTAATCAATATTATTTGGATGGATTTGTGGTTATACATGGAATGCATAAAGGTTCAAAATACAGGATATCAAACCTTAGTACACCAAATAAGCTAAATAACAACACAAAAAACAACATCTTATGCCAAGTACAAGCCCCCCTGCACCCCATGCTCCATATAACTTGTGCTTGTACCAATGCCTAGATCAGTCTGCATAAGAAAAGGGCAAACTTTCAATCCCCATAATTACTGGCAATTGGCATAAAAGCTGATTCAATTTTCCAAATATTTGATCAACAAATGTTCGCTCTTTTGCAACTTTATCCAAAAGAGAGGAACCCCATTAGAACATACTTCCAGTTATAAAGAAAAAAGGATTTTATTCGGGGGGGGGTCCCCATGTACCCCATATGGGGGAAGATCCCACACCCCCATCTTATATGCACAAATTAATGGTCACACAACAGTGAAGAAGAGGGCCACCTCAATGATCACTATGGATTTCAGCAATGTTGATTCATAAGAACAGCACTTGCAGAGGTTACTATCAATGAACTAACTTGCTCACATTTAAACCAGATTAAAACAAGGCATAAATTGGCACCTTATTTGAGTGTTCTTAGTAGACATAATATAAACAAAGTGACTAGTGTGGATAATAAAACAGAATATTATCCTACAGTGGCAATAGTGCTATTATAAAAAAAAAAATCACAAGACAGACCCACCACCACAACCACTACCACCAACATGCGCACCAATAAGAACAACACCCAATGCTGGCGAATCTTCTTTTCTTTTACCAAGCTTCCTGGAATTTTTTTACTAAACTTGGTCGATCTTGATTCCGCCTCCTTCTGAACCATCTTTCCACTTGTCGTACAGACCAGCTACACTTTTTTGCTAGGCCATTTATCTTTGCCTGTTGAAAACAGAACACTGTATTAAAAGATTTGCACTTGATACATATTCTTTAGTTATGACCATCTTTATCATGTATCACCAGAAAAGCCTAAATTTGAGTTACACACCACTTCAGTATGAATCTCATATACTGGTATTGCTTATGTTTTCTCAATTAAAAGGCAACTGCAGTAGTCACATTGCTCAAAATTTGAACAATACTTCATTAACTCCCCGTTCATCAAAAGGTCAAAAGACTGTTTACCACAAGTTACCCCTTCACCCCAAGACTGCCTGAGAAAAAATAATATTTTCTCTGAGACTGTTGGTTTTAATTAGTGCAGCTGGGTGCAGCTGTATTCCTTGCAAAATAAATAAATACATAAATAAAAATAAAAAGGGAAAAAATAATTTGTATTTCTAACTCTAGTGTTAGAAATCCATGTGGACACTGTTTGCACTGCCATTTGCTGAATATGTGTTCAGTGAATGTGTTATACCCATGCTAAAGTTTGGATAGTTTATCTGTCAAGCACTAAACAATTACTTACATTTTTGTTTGACCTTAACCTTTTCTGTCATGTAAGTCCACAGAGAAAATCCATTTAAGGCATGATCAACAATTAATAAATAAGACTCATAAGCAGCATGCATTGTTAATAAAAATGAGAGAGGGGGGGTGCTGGATGTTCAACATATTAATCGCTGCTGCAGTAGCCTAGCAGTATGGGTTATATCCTGCCAAGGATATAATGGCCGATCAGCTTCCAAAGCTTCAGGGCACCTTCCGGTGCTCAAACTACAATTAATAAATAAAACACAGAAGCAGCATGCATTATTAACAAAAATGAGAGGGGGGGTGCTGGATGTTCAACATATTAATCACTGCTGCAGTGGCCTAGCTGTATGGGTTATATCCTGCTAAAGATATAATGGCCGATCAGTTTCCAAATATTCAGGGCACCTTCCATGTGCTCAAACTGTCAAGCAGCTTGAGCTAAGTAGACTAAAAGACAAGTTTGGGCACAAAGCTCTTCAGTTTTATGGCTGCCAAAGAGTACACTCCTCTGAGGATTTCAAGGATTGATGTTCAGCTAGCGCTTTTGTTTTCTGAGCAGATAAGTTCTCTTTGGAAAAACAACATTTCATTTTCTTAATTTTGTTGATGTTATATTTCTTTCATTTTCAGGAAAGTTATTTTAAAGCTAGGCGTGTTGTGTTTTAATGGACTGTTTTGAGACTGTAAGTACTTTTAAATGGAGCATGCATTATTTTTCTCAGTTTAAAAGTGGTGTAAAGTAACTTAAAGCATTTGTTTCTGTGGAGAAATTGTAATTATTTTACTTTTGTGTGGCTAGCATAGTATTTTACACTGTTTTTTACTGTGTTTTTCTGTCAAAAAAGGTAACTTTTGTGGGCTGGTAGTGTTAACTGAAAATTGCAGCTTCTCTTCTCTGGGAAAGTGCTACCATTTTTTGGCTTGATCGTGGAAGAGACTACTAGTCCCATAGTTAGTCCTTCCAGTCACAAACAGAAAACAAATTAAGCAAACAGCCTTTTGCCACCACAGCAGGCTAGCAGTTTTCCGCAGCTGCAGGTGGGTGACTCTGCTATGGCCAATTTTTGTACCTCAGACCACTCATCATTTACCCTGGATCCTTCTGGTGTAGCAGCTACAGTCACAATGGACTGGGGGTTAGTATACCTCCCAACCATACCGAATTACCCGGTAAAATATGACTTTTGGGGTCTAAATAATGGGGTGTCACGATTTCCAAATGGCACCCCTTAAATTCTGAGTTTCCCAGCACTTGTCCTTTAATTTCTGAGTTTTCCGGGACTTGGATTTTAAATTTCCTGGCTTTCTGAACTGACATCATCGCATACGCAATGACATCAGCTCTGTGAAACTGCCTGCGAAATTGAGCTGAAGCTAACGCGTGCATGCATTTCCGGATTAAATGCTTCTTAAATACTTAGCGGGAACACTGCAGCCATTTGAAAAAGGAACAGAACAGCAACCATTTGAAACTGCAAGCAAGGCATGTGGAATCGCTGGGAAACTGCGAGTGAGCCTGGATGACTGCAATGGGAGTAACAGCCATTAGATCTATGCTGCACGGACTAGAACTGCCACCAACTGGATATCTCTATGCTGCCTGCTGTACAGAGAAAGAGCTGCTGCCAACTGGAAAGGTAGGAATTGGTGTGCATGTGTGTGTGTGTGTGTCTGAGAGAGAAAGGGGGAGTAAAATGGAAGTTATAGTATAATAATAATTATAAACTCGATCCATAATCACTGGTAACACTGAATGAATGACTAGTTCAGTGCGTCACAGAGAATTCTAAACACTTTTTAGATTAGAAGAAAAGGGGATTTTGCCATCCACATTTCTTAAAAAAATAAACATGATATGCAATGCAAGGTTGGATAATCCCTCTCCTTGCTTGATGGCATGTATGTGTGTGCAGACGTCTGTTCTTCTGGTCACTAGCTGTTCCGCTGTTAAACTATTAGCTGACTGTGGGAAGGGAAGCAAAGAGATGAAGTTTGGAAGTGTTGTTATGTAATTCGATGTGGCAAACTATGACTGGAATTGGGAATGAAGAGAACAGCTGGTGTGATGCAGAAGTAAAGTGACTCATTATGACTAAACTGTAAAATTATTTTCAATTTATTAGCTTTACTCACAGAACTACTGTTTACTATTTCAACTAAAATACTTGGAGCTGCCAGAGTTTGCAAAAAAGAAAATGTGACAATTTATGAAAAACTGATATTTACATTGCAGTGGTTCTCTGATTTGTACAGTGTAACTCAAATTATTTTATGCTGTAGAAGTTGAACAAATAAATATATTGCACAAGTATCAACAACAATGGGCTTTCTTTTCCAAGTCTGCATCACTGATAACTGTTTAGCTAATTATTACAACCTGTGTAGCTATCCAGTTGACAGGTAAGTTAGCACTGGAAATATAATTAGGACCAAGAAATGGTGCCAATCCCAAAAATCACATTCTGAAGCTGGTATCCTAAATCTGTAACTCACTGACCAAACAGGGAGCTCTTAAGATACAGGGTGCTTCCGAATATTTGATTAAAGCTTTGCATATTATAGAACCTTGCTACAACTTTAAATTTCAAGTAACCTTGCAAGGTGTTCAGTGCCTGATTTATTTCACTCTCTCCAATGTTGGCCTATAGCTTTATATAGATGGTAAAAAGAGAAATCAATTGCAACACTTGCAAGTTTCACAATTACTATTCAAATTTGACCTTTACATTTGACCTTTACATTATTAGACCACTATCCTAGCAAGGGCAATGTAGTCACTTGCATTTTTCTCAAAGATTCTGTAAATGCAAATTATAATTTCCTTCATAGGTTCATAGGTGTTTACTAGGCTAACAACCACAAGGGCCTTTTTAAGTCTAGCCATGCATCCCAAATCTCTGACAAGTTCTGATATCCTTGATAAGTCTAAGCAGGGTTTTGGAGATGAACCATTTACAGGTTACCTGTGTCCATTAGAGACATAGGTGCCAAACCAGGAATGAATTTCTGGTTTTCCGTGCAATTGTTCAAGTTGCACTTGAATTGTGTTAGAGAGGATGTTTCTGTGTGTGTAAGGGGCCTTTGATTTGAATTTTGAAAACAGCCCAAAGGTAATCTTTATCCACCACTGGCCAGATGCATTTTTTTGGATGTGGCATGGGTTTCAATGCTGTTTCCATGAATGCGAGTTTCAAGGACAGAGAATGTTTTAATGCTAAGTCTGTTTTCATTGTGATTTGTTGTGAGACAGTATTGCTTTGTTTAGCAGATGTCTTAGTGTTTGTGCATTATGCTATAAAATGTAAAAATAAAATCAAAATCATTGTAGAAGTAAAGCAATATGCACATTAGTGTTTATGGTAAATGGGGCAAAATAGCCAGGTAATGGGGCATTGGAATGGCTGCAGGTGGACTCCGGTGCCATATTTTGGTTGTCTGTTCAGTTTTGTTTGAAAGTTGGTATCCCACAATTCAATCGGAGTGGGTGGGGTTACATAATTATGTATGCAAATTTTATGTTAATCAGTGTGCAGATTTGTACCTATTTTTCATGGGCCTTGTCCAGATTTTTTTTTATGTTTCCAGGTTGAGAGGTATGGGAGTTAGCCATGTCCTCAGCAGCTGTTGGAGTCCCTGCAGGGAGCAAGGGGAGCCACTCTTGTCAGTCCTGGGAGAGCAAACAGAGAATGTTTACCTCTTATGTCAGAATGCTATGCATATCCCTGGAAAAGCTGTGGTTGTCATTATTAGCAAGGTTGGCCCCATTTTTCCTTTGAAAAAGAAACAAAATTAACATGTATCTACTCATCCTCAAATTTCTTTATACAGGAGTAGTTTAGTAGGTCTGACTTGGGGTTTAATTCAGGGTATTGATTCTTCTTGTAAAGTATTTTCTGGGAAAAGAAAGAGGAAATTCCCCTTTTCCTGAAGAGATTCAAGATTCTTAATCTTAACAGGAAGTTGCCGGGATGGATACAGTTTTTCCTCAGATTTCTGATTCAATCTCAGAGAACAGCTCATTCTCCAATTCTCCCTGTGGGGAATTATGTTTCTTTGGGACTATTCCTAGAATTTGTCAGGGATTTAAATGGGAGAACACTGAGGTTTCTCAGTCCCTTAGAATATGCTATGAGTTGTTACAGAGGGACTTTCCAGAACCTACATCCATTCCTCCTGTTCTGTATGCTTTAGTGGATTTGTCTGTTACTTCCTGCAGTTTTTCTGATAGTAATGCAAATGCTCCTAAAAGGGCATGTAGGATGTATAAATTTCATTAGTCTTTTTAATTTTTATACACTTTTCCCAAACCTTACTCAGCAGTTATAGTTTTAATTGATCCCACTGATGTTAAGCAGGTAGTTAATTCCAATTGTACGCTTTCTGATAAGGATGGGAAAAGTATTGATAGGTATGGGTTAAAAGTGTATATTTCTGCAACGCTGATTTTCAGAAATTTGAATTGCCAGGGTCATGTGTTAATGTTTGTTTTGACTAATTATGAAAGTATAAGTAATGTTTTATCTGCAGTTTCTTCTTGTGAGGAAAAATCTGCTTTAATAAGTTAGTTTCTTCTGTTGCACAGTTCACTACTCATTGTTTACAGTATGTGTATGACTCTGTTGATACATCTTCCAGGGCTATGGACACTGGTTCTGTTTTGAAGAGGCCTGCATTCTCAGAACATTTCAGAGTATGTTAAAAATTAGATTTTAAATTCTTTGGATAGAGATTTAGAGGTTGACCCCTCTGCTGCAGAGGCGATCAAAAAGTGTGGTGAAAGGGGCAAGCTGATCCAGGGAATCTCTAAGATTTTTCAGCCCTCCTTTTCCAAATTTTCCAAGAGATTCTCTATCTCCTCATCCAGTTTTGGCAAAAAAAAAGACAGACTAAACAGTCTCAACAAAATACAGGTAAACAGATATTTAAGATGAAATTTGCATCGGGTTCCAAAAATAACACTGAAATCTCCCAAAAACAAAGGACAGTCCAACAAGTGTGAATAACTGTTCAAGAGATTTTGTGACCACCTATCACCCTGGCCCCTTTTTTCTTCCAATAAGTCTGAATCTCTATTTTTCTCTTTGGCAACAGATTATATTAGACAAATGGTTTCTGAAAATCATTCATCAAGGTTATAGATGACAATGGGGAAGAAATACCTCCTAGACAGGGGTCATTTCTCATTCTCAAGATCAGGCTTTTTCTTCTGGTTCTTTATCACATGCTGTGCCAAGAAGTGATAGAACCAGTTCTGCTTTCCCAGGTGGTGAAGTGTTTTTCTTCAAGGATGTTCCTAAGTGCCAAAGAGGAAATGCTTGGAGACCAGGTCTAGATTTTTCTTTCCCAAGCCTATTTGTGATGTTACCCACATTCAAAGTGATGTCACTTCACAATCTGTTCCCTCTTCTTCCTCTTTCACATTTGCTGGCAACACTAGACTTAAAAGATACTTATCATCACATCTCTATTCATACAGACTTCAGAAGTTTTGTGAGTCTGGGTCACACATTTAGTTCTCCCTTACTGTTTGTACTATCCACTGCACCAAGAGTGTTCACAGTGTCTAGCTCTCGTTTCACCTTATTGCAGGCTACTGGGTATCCGCATTTTCCATATTTAGATGACTTGCTTATCTTTGCAGAGTCTTTTTCAAATGTCAGGAATGTTTCTCTCTTGGGTGAGAGATCTCTTACACAAGCTAGGATTCCAACAGAACATTCAAACGTCTTTCTTGACTCCATCACACAAGACTGTGTTCCTGGGACATCAAATAGACACCTCAGTTCAAAGAGCTTTTCTTCTACCGGAAAAAAATAGACCTTTATCTAGATCTATTTCTAATGTTTTCCACTCAGACTTTGGACACTGTGAGGGAATGCCTCAAGATCTTGGGTCTCATGGAATCTGTGATTCTCATGATACTCCTGCCAAGACTCCACAGGAGAAAAATACAGTATTATCTGAAATTTCTTTGGTCCCAGCATCAACACCCTTTATCTTTTCAAATCCTAATGCTGGGGCTTGTCAGATGAGAAATCTTTTGGTGGTGACAACTGATATCCTTAAATCCAGGTCTCCCCTTCTCCCTCCCTGCTTCAAAATAGTCAGCCAATACAAACACATTGGAATCTGCTTGGGGAGCAGTTTCAGGATGGATAAAAGTGCAGTGTGTGTGGGACACAAGGGCAGATGCAAGCACATAAATATCAAGGAGATGCTTGCCCTGATCAAGGTACTTAACTCTCGAACCATCTTTCCTGGGACCTCTTCAATGGTTACAGACAATACCACAGTCATGTGGTACATCAACAAGCAAGGGAGAACCACGTTGTACCACCTTTGCAGATTAGTCATGTTAGCTTGTTTATAGCTTCACAGCACAATTTCTCTCTACAGCCATCCTACATTTTGTCAGAACAAAACTGTGTGGCAGGCAGGCTGAGCAAGACCAGGACAGACCCCGATGAATGAAAACTAGATTTGGAGTCTTCCAGGATTTGATCCATCTTTGGGGAGTTCCTCAAGAAGACCTCTTTGCCTCTTCTTTGAACAATCAAATTGCAACATTCTGTTCCAGGATTTCCTATAAGAAGACTTGGAAGACAGACATCTTTTCTTTTCCATGGACAGGAATGCTCCTGTATGCTTTTCCACTCTTTCCACTAACAGCCAGGGTATTTCTGAAGATTCAGATGGAGTCTCTCAAGATCATTGTTGTGACTCCTGGCAGGCAACCATGGTTGTCCCTTCTTTTTGAAATGTACAGGTTCAATTACCACAAGCTTCCTCACAGACTGAATCTGCTCACACAAGAATAAAGGTATTTGATACACTCTAACATCAATCAGTTTCAACTAACTACCTGAATGATTGGGTCTTAATTTGTTTTAGCAACCCATTTCCTAAGGATGTGTAGCAGGTACTAATGGAGGCAAGAAAGCCTGCTACTACAAAATCATATATTAGCAAATGGAAAAGGTTTTTAGTTGGTGCCACCAACATAACCAGCACTCATTCAGGGCTAGTGGCTCTTTGGTTCTACAATATTTGTGTGAATTACTATTCTATGAACTTTTTTATTTCACTATCAGGGTTCATTTATGGGCCATTTCAGCATAGTCCGCCCATGGATCATCCTCTTTCAGTGCAGTCTCATACCAAAATGTTCTTGAAAAGGGTTCTAAAAAAGAGGCCTCCAAGAAATCCAGTGGCACCTCCTTGAGATTTTAATGTTGTGTTACAGAAGCTAATACTTGCTCCTTCAGAACCACCTAACCTAGCTGACTTGAAGTTCTTAACATGGAAAATAGTTTTCCTCATTGTTCTGACCCCTACAAGAAGGGTATCTGAGTTGCAAGCTGTTATGGTGAGTCAACCCTATCTCATTTCCATAGGGACAGGGTTTCTGTAAGATGTAATCTTTCTTTTATGCCTAAAATGGTATTTGAGATTACTTTATGTCAACTGTCTATCTCCCCATTTCTTTCCTGAAGCTAAAAATGAGGGAGAAAGGGTACTCCACAGACAACTCAGGTCCTGGCTTTACAGAACTAAGTCTTTCAGATCATCAGATCAATTATTCATTTCTTGCGAAGGTAAGAAGGGAAAACCGGTGTTAAAACAGACTTTATTCCCAAATGGTTGCCTAAGGCTATTCATTTTTGTAATACTTACCATAACAAAACTATTCCAAGCAGAGTCAGGGCTCACTCTACCAGGGCCTTGGCTTCATCTATAGCTTTTTGAAAAGGTTGTATTCTAGAAATATTCTAGAAGTTTCTACTTGGTCCTCTGTACATGCTTTTACAAAGCACCATAAGCTTGATTCTTTCTCTTGGTCCGGATCAGGCTTTGCTAGGACCATCCTTCAGGAGCTCCTGGAATCTTCTCCCTCCACCTCTCAAATATTTAACTAAGGCAATTTACCTGTATAGCTAAGGCTACTGCAGCATGATCAATACCTTAACAGTAGATGTTCAAATTATCATTGCTGCAGTAGCCACTCCCTCCCTCGATCCATTCCCCTTGTTTTTGGTGGGTGTTTTATGGCAGGGTGTGGACATTTAATTTTTGTTGTTTCTAGCATTGTCCTTTCAAGGCTCAGCCTCCCTCTCTCTGCTGGCAGGAAAGCTCTGAAGGGCCTTGCACCCACACATTTCTTTTATTCAGATCAGTAAGATCTGCCTAACAGTTTGGGCACATGGAAGGTACCCTGAAGCTTTGGAAGCTGGCCGGCTATTATATCCTTGTCAGAATCTAACCCATATAGCTAAGGCTACTGCAGCAATCATAATTCAAGCATCTACTGTTATGGTAAGTTTAACTTACACAGTTATGCTTTCTGATACACTGCCAGACTCATATATGCAGTGTAAAACGTTAAGTAATAAGCCATTACAGAGTGCACACTATATGACTAGCAGTCATGTTTTTATACATTATGCTATAATTTGCCAGATATGTTCCTTGCTATGTATTTAAGAAGCCTGTCAAATTATAGCATAATTTACAAATCATGATTTCTAACCAATCTGGGTTAGTGGGATACAAAGAGATTGTCTTTCTGTCCACCTAAAACTTTATTTCAAAGACCTATGCATTGTGTTTTAAAATTTCAAAACATATAACAGTAATATATGCAAATAAGCAATAATGTGGCTAAATAAAATAGAAAACACCAACCTTAATTTCACTGTGTTAGACCTGATAGACAAATTTCTAGAGTAAAAGCTACAGATGGAATAGTTTTATGAAAAAGAAAAAACAGTTCATCTACAAAGAAACACCAATTAGTTTTCAGTAAAAGTAAAATGTGTGTAGAATGCAAGAATTATTCTGTTGGCTCCCCCCTAAAGATGCTAAATGAGATAGCTTCTGTTATGTCTGTCTCTAGCTTCACAAAATAAGACAAGATAGAAACCTGTATTAAAGGGATGAAAAATTTACTGGCAATGTTCTGTTATAGTTATCCCCCTTAACTTGTCCAGCACAACTTAAGAAATGTTGTGAAGAACTTCACTGATGGTGTTGCAAAATAAACTACAGAAGAGATGGCAGTATACCTATCATGCGGTGGGGGCTAGTGCCTCCCTTACCATGGCTGTATTCCTTTCAAAATTTGGACAGGGGCAGGGATTATGGGGAGTAACAGCCCCATTATTAATGGCATAAGCATTTAAATTTTAGAAACCACAATGCAATGTTTTTCTGCAAGTCTTTCTATAGTTAAATCCCTTTAGTGGTATAGTGCAACCAATCCACAATTAATGAGTTTGGGTAGCAATTAAAACAGCATTATGAGCATTGAGAAATGCCACTGCAAGTGCAATGTTAAAAACACAAAGTTGAAGATTAAGGAAACTTCAAAGTGGATCATTCAGAAACATTTTGAACAGCCTTTTAAAAGTAATGAAGACACAGCAGACAGGGAGACCATCCCATACAACATTCTAGAAGAAGGAAACAATATAACTGAAGGATGCAGCATTAGAGTATTTTTTAGAAGTTTATGATCTCAGGAACACACTACACAGAGCTTTCCATATGGTCATCATGGGGCATTTGCTCTTGCTTTGACATGCACAAGTGCAGCAAAACCAAATGCTAAACATAGGTCTATCTTTCAGATTTCATGGGAAATCCAGACACTTCTGAGATATAAAGAGCCAAGATAAGACCTTTCTAATCAGTTTAGAGGACATTGGATAGAGAATTTTTATTTTTTATACCAACTTTACCATCATACAATGTTAATTGGCACTATAGTGAAACATTAGGACTATTTTAATATTGACTGGATTGATTTTTCTAGTTGAACTAGTGAACAAAAGATCAAATAATATACTGGATGCAATTATAACTAACAGTGAGAAATTTGTTAAGGATATTATGTTTGGGCTACCCTTATGATTACCTGATCACTATTCTTTAACTTTCCATATAAAATTCAATAATATGACTCATGATCAGTCTACTTAATTGATTATAGTGAAATCAATATGACATCATAGATTCTATTAATTGGTTGAACTTTAATACAGAACTTGACTTGGGCTATTCAAAATCTGACAAGTTATTTGATTCATTAGAGAAAACTTCAACTACAAATAGATTCACAAATAAAACATTTAAGTTACCTTTTTGGAGATCAACTAATTTGAGTATGTTATATAAAAAGAAAAAAAATGAACACTTAATCTACTTAGGAAATGTCATACCCAAAAGAATTCGTTAAGCTCCATATAATTTCAATTTATTTTAGTGGATGAAAAAGTATTTGAATCGAAGCTAGCTATACATAAAGTAAATAAAAAATTTAGTATAAATATATTAATCATTTAAGATAATCTAACTAATTGAATAAAACGATAATTTTTAATGATATACTAATAAAGATTCTTGCAAAAGTACTAAAGGTATTTAACAGATATTTTTTCAATTTTACTGCAAACATCGATACTATGTCAATTGATAATTCATAATTATCTACTTAGATCTGTCTTGTTATTACTGGTTACCTGGTAGATGAATCTCTTGGCAAAATTGCCAAGGAAACATCTGTGAATCTAGATAATATAATGGGGGGTCTTAATTTCATCTATTAAGTCTACTTTATCTCCGATTTTGAGACCTATGTTTGGTGCACTGTTAAACATACATAGGTGTTGCCCCAGAGTATTTGAAAACATCTATTATTGCCCCAATATTTAAAAAGGGAAGTAGGTTAATACCACAAAATTGTAGATGAGTAACTTTGACCATACTACTGGGAAAATGTTTTTTAAACTGTCTGATGCATTTGCTTTCAGTTCCAGATTATAACAAAAATTAGATATTAATATGACTTTTCAGAAGGGAGATAAAATTCCATCAATAGACTGGCCCTTGATTTAGGTTTGTCTGCTGGAGTAATCTACTTTGACCTTGCAAGAACATTTGACACCATGCCATAATCATCAATAATTAATACTCTAAATTTTGTTCATATGTAATCACTATCTGGTTAGCTGGAAATGTAACTGGTTTGTAGGTCGATCACAGCATTTAGTCCTTCAATGCACTTTTTCTAATTATGAATTGATCGAACAAGGTGTCCCACAGAGCTCTGTCCTGGGTACTTTTCTTTTCAAGTTTTACAACTAGTAAATGTATTTTGTTAAAATAAATTTACTGATGACAGTAAGATTGATTTTATGGCAGTTTCGAATTAAGATTGTTTTACCATCAATATACGCTTGAATTATATTTCTGACTGGGCAAATAATATTGGTTTATTTTTTAGTACTAATACATGTAAAATTATCTTCTCTGTTAGGAAAGTGATAATATTTCAGTTAACATTAAATGGTTCCTCTTTGATAAGGATAACAATTTCAAACAAATTATCACTTATTATGTCAGTATTATAAGGGCTATAGCACTGAGACAGATGGGCCTGATGTTGAATGCATTTCTATATCAGACATGGGTAAGCTCTTGAAAACATATGTCAGACCATTATTGGAATACAATAATACCATATGGAGGCTACACATCAATCAAAAGCATTGAGTACTGAACAACTGAAAGAAAAGGAGTGAAATAAATTTTGCCAAACCTCAGAGGCAGTTTTTTTTTTGCAGAGGGCAATATCCCCCATACCCCTATACAGGGGAATACTCCCACCCCCAAATTAATAAACAATTTTAAGAAGCCATTTCATTAGACAATCCATTTCTAGAATTTCACATTCTCTTTCTCTTAAAATAAAGAATCTTAATACTCTGACAATACTTAATCATCAACTTGATCTTTGTATAGGTGACAAAGTATACAATCATAGTTTATTGATATGGTCTATCTGACCTAATACACTGGTATTGATAACTTATGAACTTATGAACACTAGATTTTTCTGCTGGACAATTAACTTGAGCAAGGATGTTTTTATACATAGAGGCTCTTTGCAGGTCCAATCTGTCAGAGCCAAACAAAAACAAACTATCTTATATGTTCAACCTCTGGGAATGGTGACTGGCAGCAATAAAAATTCTACTTTCAAAATGTTATTTCCATGAACTAGAAATAAAAAAAACAACTTTTCAAGTGCCCGTACTTAAATAGAAAATTGCATGTGTTAACTCGATACAGTGTACACTTGGCTGCACTACTGGTTGATGAAGGGCAATTCCCAGACCTACAGCTCACTAAGACTAGATTCCCAAACAATGCTTTTCAATGAAGATGCTGCCATTATAGGGGAAGCATGTAGGCACTGAATACCATTTCCCGGTGTTTTCCCTTTTCCCTATTACAGTACAACCATGGAGCTGATTATTCTTTCATTTTCAATAATTATGTCCAACGGGTCAGGGATCAACCCTCACTGCTCTCAGGGGTATTGACATAAAAGCCCTCATATTGTTGTCCACTACTCAGCTTGCACTTAAAAAGTATTGGTTTTAATTTTGTTAATGCCAATCACATGTAGCAACTAAAAGTAGGACAGCCAGTAATGTTGGAATGGAAGAAATTCAGCCCTCAAAATTTAATCAATACATTTCACTTCTCTTACTCACAACACCAGCGCATAACTGAAAACTAGATGCAAGTTCTGCAAAACATGACAAAGGTTACATTCTTAAAACAAGCAGAAGATGATGCCACAACCAAACACCTGAATTGCAAAGCATGCAGTTGCTTGATAGCTTTTTCCTGTCAGCTGATAATTAATGGTGATACAAGTGGCTATCCACAAATACAACACTAGTACCATAACTGCTGTACTCTCTCAAAGTCAGAGAAGTATGGATCATGATATACTTTCTTTAAACTAGCCTGCATGTCCTACATAATCAACAGCTCCTTTCTGCTGTCCTCATATAAAATACTTTGTCTGCTCCATGCATTCCTCAATTCCATTGCTGTTTTTTTAATTCCCGTTCCAATCACCTACTGCCCTTTCAGCAAAAGAATGCTACTTTTCTTCTCCCTTAATTCCATACTTTCTACATCTTAGTTTTTTGAAAGATATCAGCCTCTCGGACTGTGTTAATTTACTTAAGACACTGCAGAGTTTCTATTGCAATGAGTATATTTCTAACTGCTAAATCAGATTAGTTTCTAGATGCTGCATGTACAAATGTATTTAACTTCAATGCTGTTGAGCAGACTTACCCTGGATTAGCCCACTCAGGGAAAGAAGGTACATTAATTGACTGTTTTAGGTTAGTCTCAGACAACTTATGTTAAGAACATTGGTCTGCTGTACTTTGTGAAGCAGTCTTTGTAAATGAACAAAAAAAAAATATCGGGAATGCTGTAGCTCCAAGAGTCAGCTACTTTCACACTGTGGGTTCTGTCAGCCAGTTTGCAAACCATCTAGTGATATAGGGGTTGATGCCTAGCTTAGTGAGTTTTTCTATGATTCCAGAGTGGGGAAAGGTATCAACGGCCTTGGCCAGATCAATGTAATCTGTATGAACCACCTTGCTTAATCCACAGCTCTGGTGACTGAGTCAAAGAAATTGACCAAGTTGAGCAGGCATGATTTTCCCTTCACAAAACCAAACTGTGTGGGATCCAGAGTTTGGAGATTCCCTATATCCTTGTTTATTAGGTCCATGATGATGCATTCCAGCGCTTGGCAGGCTAATGGGGTGATATTGTTCCCAGGGTCAGTAGTCACTCGTCCTTTGTAGAGAGGGATGACTGTAGCAGTGCATCATTCTGTAGGGACAAAGCCCAAGGTGAGGCTGTGATTGAACAGGACACACAGCTGAGGTGCCAGTCCACTCTGTAGTTCATGTAGAATGCAGCCAGGGATATTGTCAGATCCCATAGAAGCTGTATTCTTGGCCTTAGACAGCACTGTTTTAACCTGTGCAGCAGTAATAACTTTGTTACTATCTGCTGCAATTCTGTTTTCATAGCTAGCTTTAGAGGATTTGATAAGGGATCTCAACTTTTTGTTGAGGTTGATAAGGAAGTTTTTCCAGTCTTGGGACTTCAACTTATTCTGCATCAATTTCCTCCATCTGTTGTAGAGTTTGTTTATGGCAGGGGAATACCAGATTGGCTTCTTTTTTTTTCAGAGGAGGCCGCCTTGGTTCTATTGGGTATGGCGAGATCCATAGACTTGTGTACATGTTCGTACAGTGCATTTGTGTATTATTCGGTTGATTGCAACTATTCTTCATTTGCATGGGTGCCGTGAAGTTAGCCACCTCTGTTTTCAGGAGCCCAAAGTTAGCTTTGGAGACATTTTTCATGGTGGTTACCTTTGCAGGGGGTGGGAGGGATGTGGATTTCCAAGATGATTAGTTTGTGGTCGGATCTAACCAGGGATGAGTTGACTAGTTGACTACAGGTGTACAGCAACAGTCGCCCATGTTAGTAATTACCAGGTCAAGGATGTTGCTCCCTCTAATGGAGGTAAGAACGAGCTGGTCCAGAGCATTGGAATTAATGAATTTCAAGAAATGCTGGTCAAGTGTATTGGTACATTAGTAGTTTTCCCAGTTAAAGGGGGGGCAGTTGAAGTTGCCCAGTATGAGAGTGTTAGGTTGGACCCTAATATTCTCCAGGGTGCTTAGGAATGTGGAGAGTGAGTCTTGGGACATGGTTAGGGACCTATAACAGGTAACGACCTGAATCGCTGTCTTACCCAATGTTAGCTGCACCCGAAGTATCTCTGATGCATTTTGTTGGGCTACCCATCTGGAGATGTGTGCATCCTTTATGAATACGGAAACACCACGGCCTTTGGAGCTTAATTCCAAGTTCTGGGGCCGAAAGGTGCAGAATGAGTTATAGCCTGATAGTTCAGGGATGCTTTCTGCTGTCTTGAACCAAATGTCGATGTTCTCCATTCTAAGGAGTGCTTTGAGTGAGTGCATTTTGAGATTTAGACCTCTAGCATTGAGCAGCATGACCTTCAGATTGCATTTGTTTGTAGCTGTTACAGTGGCAATTTGGTCTTTGGAACACCACCTAAAAAGGCACTATATAGGTGGCAAGAGCCTTGGCCAGTATCCGGAAGCCCAGGTGTGACAGATGCAGGTCATCTCTAGCAAAGCATCAAGGTCTGTCAATCATGTCATCCCAGGCAGATAGATATCGGATCCCCTTAGAATGACACCAGAAACATAGCCAATTGTTGTGCTCAGGGCTAGGGTCATACCTGCCTGGGCTACATAATCCGAGAGCCCCTCCATGTCTCTTTTCATGTAGTCCAGGGAGGTATGTCTCAGGTCATTCACACCCACATGTACAATGATAGAGTCATATTTGTACATGTGGTTGAGGGACCTGAGTGCATGCGTTGTGTGGTGGATCCTGGCACCTGACAGGCAGCTGACTGCTACTTTCTCCTTATTCAACCTAGTGAGTGGGACATCAGTGTGCCTCACTATTGAGTCACCTATGACTAGTGTGCAGGGCATGCTGTTTTTCCTTGGGGGCTTTGATTGAGTGGCACACTGTTTAGGAGAGTTATGTGTCTCATGATTAATGTTGTGTTGTGGTGGTCGAGTGGGTTTCTGCCTTGAAGGTCTCCACTGTTTGGGTAGATTTTTATTGAGAGCCTCAGCAAAGGTGGGTGTGTGGTTTGTGTTTTTATGAGAAAGCAGTGCTGGTGTGTGTTCTGGAGGGCTACTTGTTCCATGGGATGTGGTGCAAGTGCTGCCTTCTCATCAGCTACTCTGGTCTTGGCTGGAGAGTGTGTGGCTTCCAATTTGGATATATATTTGGATATATAAGTGCATCTCTTGCAAGTCTGAGTGTTGGGAGGTAAGAGGAGAGGGTTGTCAGTGTACATGATGCAGTTGCTACATTTCCTCAGGATGTCCAAGCTCATCAGGTTAATAGGAGAAAGCACAGTGAACTGACCTGTAGCCATGCCTGGAGGGGTGGACATTAGTAATAAGTACTGGAGCTGTTTCCTTGTAGAATGTTTAGTGCTTGTATCACTTTTGTGTGCTACAATAATTGCTACAAGAAGTCTGGTATGGTAAAGTGCTAGACTAAGCTAGTAAAAGTGCAGAAGAGGAGAGAACTAGCAGATCTAATGAAAATTTGAAGAGCAGACATTGGCACCTCTCAGAAGCTTACAGACAGTCCTGGATACAGCAAATCTGTATCTGGACTAGACTAGTTACAGGAAAGGTGGGAAACAAGTGCAAACATGGGCTTTTAAACTAGAAAGTTGAAAGAGATGGAAAAAACTACCCAAATGATCAATAAGCTTCAAATTCTAGGCCAGAAACCAGTCCTCTTGTGGTAGATAGGCTACCTAGTGCTTACCACTCCACTAATAAGCTAGAAAGTTAATATCCTTACAGTCAGTTATTCATCTACTATGTCACCTACAGATAGGCAGCATATGCAATCAAGCAGGGTCACACATTGCCTTGTATGCAAAGCACAGATCACCGCTGAGTGGTCTATATGCTACAGGTGACAATGACACTCATTGCAGATGATCCTCATTGAACACATATTGAAGACGTGAAGTGACCTTATGAGGGACCATACTGTTGCATGCAATTGCCAGCACTGCTTGGAAAAGTAAATCACCAAATGGACAGTGCGCCAGATATTGGCATGATGAGGGTAGAGTACTTGGAAGTTATGAGTATGTCACTTACAGATGACTGTTTCCTCAGCTATGCCATATGACTCCTGCCTTACCACTGTAGAGACATGATGATCTGAGGCACATTAGATGTAAACCTGTGTAGCCAGGTCTACGTGCCCAGTTCATTCACTCCTGAGTATGTACATCACATGTTGCAACTGATGTGCTATGTACCAGATACATAGGACTAACTGATGGAAATGATAATATATATATATATATATATATATATATATATATATATTTGCATAGAATTTATGGCCATTAGTATGTCAACAGGAATGTGTTCGCAATACCCTCTTGCAGGATAGTGACATACCACAGAGACTCCATGAGTGCTCACAATTTGCAGGCATCAGCCATTGTTAGCCACACTCAGTCAGTAGTTGCATGTATTGTGGTTGAATGGATTCCAAGCAGCAGAGGACCCAAGAATGCACCCTGTTGAGCACCGTTGCTTACAGATCAGCTATTGAAAATGGATGTCCCTATGTTGCCTATATGTGCTAGCAATGGGCCACTTAGTGACCCCTACAATGACAGTATCATGGATGCCTAAGTGGGTGCTTTGTAAAAGTTGCCTGAGTGGGAGATATAGTCAGATGGATTGACTCAGTCTAGGGGGTTGTATGCCCTGATGTACCATCACCCAGGTCCATGGTGACTGCCTTGGAAATGTCAACCACATGCAACAGTCATCCTCTTCCTGTCACACATCCAAACTGTGTACAGTAAACTGTGTGTAGAACATATATATGTATTCTGATCAGCTCCATGATGATCACCCCTATGGGCATACAGAGATGGATACTCAGACAAAGAGGTGTATAGTTATGTTGGTCAGTGGCTACACCACCTCTGTGCAAGGGTATAACAGCTGCTGTTATCCACTCAGCTGGTGTGCAGCCAGTAGTGTTGGTATGATTGCAAGGGTTTCCTAATGGTGTTAGTCATCATTGTCAGATCACATCTGGGATGCAACCTAGAATGCTAGCATGTGCAATAGATGCTGTGTATCTTCCAACAAGAGGCCGGTTTCAAACTGTTCTGTAAATACGGAAGTTATGGGACAGGTTGTATGAATATCATCTATCAGATGTGGGGAGACAAGAGAGTGTAGCTGATGCAGCCAGCATGGGTGTACAGGTTAGGTATGAGTACAGACCCATCATATGTAGCATCATGATGTATGAGGTCGCTGACAATCTGGGCCTGTCCTTTGAGGTCACACATGTAACTACACTGTGTGTTGTGGTTCTGCTTTATGTGGGTTGCTACTTTTGTCATTTGCCATGTCTATACAACATTACAACAGCACTATGTGCTTCTTTTAGCTGAGGAGGTAGTGCCTCCATGTTGGGGGGGGCACCCTCATTCCAACTGTCACACAGCACTATCCACCTGTTATTGTACAACCTGCTAATAGTAGTTGTCTACCAGTCAGGTTTGCTGAGCCCTGATGAGCCTGTGTCCCTCCTGTCATGTACAGCTGAGTTCATGCAGTTGCAATGCTGCTGACATAATGCATGGGTGTAGAGCTCTGCATATTTGCCTGTCCCATCTGAAGGGGGATGTGCAGTCACGTTATGTCAACCATCCCACAAGAGGTAATAAGTGGCTGTCTTGACATATATGTCTGTATTGTCTGCAAGGGGGTGTATGTGCCTGTAGTTTTAAGAGGACAGATCTGTGGCCAGATTCCACCATGGAGGACCTCACATTGGGGGGGGGGGCTGTACTGGTCATGCATATTGGTGAACACATGATGCACAATGTTGGTGTAGTAGCAATAGTCAGGTATTCCCATGTGTGACATGGCAGATACTTCTGTATGATCAGACACCCACCACTCAAGTCTACTGTGGTGAGTACCCTACGGGCAACCCCACCCCAGTAATATGTCATAAGAACAGTGCCACACAAATAGCAGTGTGCTATTGCAGCCACTATAAAGGGACAGTCCAACGAGACCAGTGTGCCACAATGACAAAAGATAATGCACCTTGATGTATATTAAGTCCTGTGTAGGTATAAGACAGCAGGAGGTCAGTGACATGTCATTATTACAGGTCTAAGACAGGCTTAATGCTGTAATCCCTATTCCCCATAAGCCTATTCACCCATCTGCATCCTGTTGCACACTAAATCAGTTGCATACCCGATGGAGTGCAGTACTCCTCTGTTTATATGTGGTGATACTAAAGTCTTCACAAAGGTGTGTTCTGTGTGAGGAATGTCTCATACATGATGGTTCCCCATAGCCAGCTGCTTGCTTTTTAAACATGCTTCTCTAAACCAGTCTGTGAGTCTGAAATGCTAATTGCGCCCAACACAACTGATTTAAACTATCATTAGCCAATGACATGCAACCACTGTGCAATATATAGGGCCTTCACATAGATTAGGGCCACTTTCTGATATGTTGTGCTGGACATTAGGTGAGGAAACTACATCATCACAGAGGGTAAGTCTGTAGCAGAAACCTTTACATAGAGCTCTGTGTACCACAGTCTGCAGCAGCTGCTGCAGGTAATAGGATTAGGCAGAGAGTGTGAACACTTTCGAGGACAACAAACTGTAGTAGTAACTGTGGGAGCTATGTCAGCCTTAATGTAGAGGCAGAGCCCAGAGTGAGGCTACCCTTTCCACTCCAATTAAGACATGTGTTTAAGGTAAGTATGTTAGGCAATGGTATCACTAACAGAGTACTAGACAACATGTATGGTGTGTCCTTCGGTAACATGGGGTATAAATATAGGAATATGCCCACCATTTGGGCATCTGCCAAGGCATGTGTTACAGTCTGGTAGTAATTTGCAGCATGTATGAGGGCATGCCTTGTTACAAGCAGGGACTTCCAATGTGTATGCTAGCTGTGCAGCTGTGATAATCTGCACAGTGACTTTGGAAGGATTGCCTTGTGCACTCTGATATTAGTGGCCCTCATGTGCAGTACATTCTCTGTGACTGCACATTAATGCATGATGTGACACTTTATGCACATATAGTTTTGCTCTAGGGATATGTGAAGTGTGTTCCTACCTGCAGGCCTGTGAGTTCCATCATTGAAAAGCAGACATTTCATTTGAAATGCATCATGTGGCTAAAGAGTGCATGAGTCAGTCATTAATTTCTGCCTTCACAGTATTGTACATTCACTTCTACACACCACTGGATTTGAACCCAAGACTGTGTGTGGCAAAATGCACAGCTTGCAGGGTGGTTAACAGACTGAGCTACTGAGTCACTGTTGCAGAAGGTGTATTTGCAAGATATATGTATACATATACAGGCTGTGACATACATTTTCTACATCCATCAGTATGTGCTTGGTTTTATATGGATGTATGTGTGCACCAGGGTCCCAGTTGAACATGTATTTTGCCATTAATCCCTTAGCAGGTGTCTTTCTACATGTTGCTGCTGAAGGGCAGATTTACCTGCTATCACAGGTCTCACTTACATCCATTATTATGTCTTTGGCTTTCTGGTGGTATACTTTTGCACTGGAGACCAAAGTACACTCCCATTTTTTCCATTGCCTTTTAATCAAGTTTGTGAGATGCGGTGTAGCGAGCAGCTCTGCTGTAACACACTTGACTGTAACTGGCAATTACTATGTTTTGTTTAAATCACCTGTCTTAATTAAGAGTTGTGTGGCCTGGCAGGTTAATGCAGTGGTCTGCAGGTGTGATGGTCTCAAGTTCGAAATATGGGATAGGGGTTTATTTTGTAAGTGTGTATTACTAGTTTAAAAATGCACATAGTCAGTATAGCTGTATTTAGCTCAGCTTAGTGATGCTGTGTGATGTGGCACACTGCACAGCATTGAGCTAAAAAACTATAAAGACAAGAAGAATGAGGAGATAGGAAAGTGATGAAATGGGGTGAAAGCAGGGGGAAAACATCGTGAAAGGCATGTAGGGATGTGCAGGAAGGGTATAGAAAAGAACCATAGCTATCCATTTCTTGTACAGCAACAACTGTGCACGTTGACAGAATTTGTACATGACTTTGAACTCTCAATCTCAGTGACAGAAGTGTGGACAACATAACTGCATTGTCAAGCCAATTGGACCAAATTACATGTAAATGTGTGTGAAATGGAGAGCTACAAATGGGACGAAATTTATTTGGGACAGGTGCCCATTTTCTTTTTTTTTAAAGGTAAGAGTGAAATGTTGGGGAAAGGAACATAGGTAGATGTGGAGGAGGTAAGTTGGGTAGGTGAGGATGCATCTGCACACAGACAAGACAGATGAGACAACAGCCAGGGTAGTATGTGATAAATGAGGGGGTTGAACACCATGGAAAGGGTGGGTGTTGTGGAATCCAAGTCCCTTGTGCCTCCAGACAGCAGCAGCATGACTCACATCCCCACCCATGGGACTTTCAGCACTGCTCCTTCACTGCCTTGGAGTGGCAGTGCTGGAGGCTGGACACTGGAGTGAGGCTGCCCCACCAGATTGGCCAGCATGCCCTCAATGCAGCACAGGTGGCAGTCAAACCCATGGTAGACTATCCTGCGCACCAAGACAGGCAGCTCATCCTGGGTGAGAACTCCCCCTCCACCACTGCTCCAAGAGGGGGGCCCATCCCTGTCCCATGGAGTGGTATTACACAACAGTAAATATAATAGTCAGTATGTTAACAGCATGCCAGTAAGAATGAAAGCATAACGCCAACAAAACAGTTAGTTTAACGAAATATGTTAACATTGAATTATAACATCACACAATAATAAATCACATTTTGCAAAAATATTGTTAGTTTAACAAACTATGTTAATATTAAATCATAATGATAAATAACAGTAATAAATAAATAAAGATAAGGGGTGGGGAGAGAGAGAGAGAGAAACAATCCATTACTGACAATGCAGACTATGTCCCTAAAAACACTTATAATAAATACTCTACATGCATGTAGTGTCAGTTTTGAGTACAGTGGCTACAATTCTCCTATAGCTGATGTAGCATATACATACCTCTCACCGCTGGTAGCATGGGTCAGTGTGGGCTGAGCAATGACAAATGCAGGTACACAACTACACAAAACACTTTCACCCAATGTGGACTTCTATATCCAGAAATGTTCCTGTTTTTATGTAGGTGTAACCACGTGGCGACTTAAGGATAGGGCACTTGAACATTTGAGTGATATAAGGAGAGATGTACCCACCAATGCTCTGAACAAACAAGCTAAGCAAGCTGAAGGGGATTCCTTTGAATTTATGGTGCTGTGCTTTATTAATGAGAATATTAGAGGAGGCGGCCTGCTTAATAGGATTGACAATGTAGAATTAAAATGGATTATAACCCTAGAAGTAGATAAGGGTTATGGTATAAATGATGTTTCTTTAAAACCTTTCTTAAAAAATTGGAAGCTAGCTCACTAATGTGTCTAAGGTTACCAGTGAGACTTAATTGTTGGTTTATTGTTTTTATTTATTTATTTATTTATTTTACATTTGTTGAGCAGGCTAGTCTAGCTGGATATATGTCCATTTTCAGTAGAGGCCCAGGGAGAAAAGCTCCACACGGATCAGACAAGATTAAAAATATTTAAAATTACAAACTTTTAAGATTAAAAATACAATAACAGTTACAAAACATTAAAGTTCAGTTACAGATACATTAAAGTTCAGTTAAGATAAAATACCCCTTCCCCTATTTTCACTATTAAGGGGGTTTTTTTACACTGTGGGAAAGTAATAGAAGGAAGAGGGAGATTCCCAGAAAAACAAAGTCATTAGTAAGGAATGGGAAACGAGATTAGTTATAGAAGAGAAGAAAATCAGGAATGGGAGAGAATAGTAAATGGGAAGTTACCCCTCTAGCAGAAGCAGGTAGGATGTCTGTTAAGTCTATCTTGGGTATGCTAAGTCCCACTTAGAGGTAGTAACCTTAGAAGTGAAAATAATGTAAGGTGGAATAGCTTAGGAAAAATTATTGATGTTGAAAACAGGAGGAGAAAGTATTAGTCAGGGTTGGTACAGGGACAGAGCCAGTGGCTAGTACTATAAAATTTAAGTTTCTTTTTGAAAAGTAAAGTAGAGGAGATACAAGTGAGGTCAGCAGGCAGTAGGTTCCAGCTTTTACCCACAGTATTAGAGAAAAGGGAAACTCCTGCTTTATTAATGGGTTTACGTGTGGATACTAGTAGTTTATTAGCTGAGCATAGATTGGAAAGATTTTTGTATGGACTGATAAGATGTGTAAGAATTGGTGTTTTCTCTGGATAATAAAGGATTTTATGGGAAATAATTAGTTGCTGAAATAAGAACTGATTGTGTAGTTCCAGCCAACTGAGTTGGTTTAAATTTAGGCAGTGGTGGGTTCTAAATGGGGAGCCTGTAGCAAATCTGGCTATACTGTTGTAGGAGATTGACAGCTTGTTGAGGTTAGTTTTTTGATAGATTTGTGCATATAGGAGAAGCATAGAAGAGAGTGGAGATGAGGTGGGTGTGGGCAATAGTAGTTCTGGCTGTAGGAGTGAGGAAGGGCTTAATTTTGTAGAGGGAGCCTAGCTTTCGGTTTACCAATTTTATTGTGGTATTGATATGAGTATCATAGTTAAAGTTATGGTCAATAGTAACCCCTACGAGTTTGGTTGTTGTGTCTGGAGATATGACTGTGCCATTTTTGGATTTTATAGAGAAGTGAAATGGGGTGGACTTTTGTGAAGGAGTAAATAGCAGTAGTTTAGTCTTTTTAGGGTTGAGGAGGAGACAACGCTGTAAAAAAACAATCTTCTACAAGCTCAAAGACACTTTGGGTAAGGGCATGGAGTTCAGATGGAGTTGTAGCTGAGGAGATTAAAGTGGAATCATCAGCATATTGTATGGTTACAGCTTGGGGAGTACTAATAGATTGTTGATAAAGATGGAGAATAGAAGAGGGCCTAAGATAGATCCTTGGGGTACACCAAGGGGGACAGGAAGAGGGGTGGATAGAGTGTTTTCCCAGAGCACTGTCTGCTACCTATTATCTAAGTAGGACTTGAACCACTGTACTGCTTGAGTGTCAAGTGAGAGGGATTTCAGAAGATTCCAAAGTATTTGATGATTAACCATGTCAAACGCTTTTGAAAGATCAATGAAGATAGCAGAGGGCAGGATATCAATGAAGATAGCAGAGGACAGGATATTATTGTTACGGTTTTTGTTGATGTGGTCACTAAATGAAAGGAGGGCAGTAGTAGTGCTATGGAAGGGTCGAAAGCCATGCTGAGAGCTAGCTAATAGGCCATTTCAGAGAAGGTGGTCAAGTAGTTGGTGGTGGATGCATTTTTCCATACTTTTAGCTAAGGGAGAGAGTAGGGCAATTGGACAAAAACTGGAAAGTTCTGTAGAGTTCCCACCATTATGAAGGGGGATAATATGTGAGATTTTCCAGATGGTTGGGATGGTACCTTCTTTTATGGTTCTGTTAATTAGGATTGAGATAGGGTAAGCAATAACTTTGGCTGCAATTTGAAGATACTTAACAGGTAGTAGGTCTGCTGAGGGGGTAGAGGGTTTGAGTTTTTGTAGTAGGGTACAGATGAGGGAAGTAGGGACAGGTTGGAGTTGGAAAGTGGGTGGATAGGTAAAGGAGGAGGGTGGTGGATTTGTGGATACAGGAGGTAGTGAGTTGGCAAGAGACTGGATATCTTCAGTAAAGAAGTAGTTGAAGGAGTCAGCAATTTGATTGGGAGTGACTGGGGTTATTCCAGAGGGGGTGGGTGTCTTAGTGCTGCCTGGATGACGGAGTCTATTGATCCCTAACCAGAATTTCTGCGGACTTTGTTGGTTAGTTTGCTGGAGTTGAAAGAAGAATATGTTTGTCTAATAAAATAGATGCTTTAGTAGAGTTCCTAAGTTGTTTAAATTTTATGTGATCAGATGGGTCCTTTGAAGAACGCCATCTAGACCATTTTTTTTTCTCAGCAAAATCTTTTGTTTGGTTTCTTTTGGAAGCTATGTGCAGTTTTGGTCCAATTCCTAAGGGTACAGGAAGGGGTGTGGAAGTTGAGGATTTCAAGGAACTTAGAATTGAAGTAAGCCATTGCTTTCTCTAGTTGGAGGTGTTTCAAAGGTGACCAGTTGCATAGGCTCAGTTCATTTTGAAAACGTTCAGGGTTAAAATGTTTATTGGAGCTAGGACCTCTGTAGGTTATAGGACAGGGTGTATTGCTCTAATGTCGATCTAAATAAGTTAAAGAGTGATCACTCATGTCATCAGGGAGGATGCCTACCATGTAGATTGGGTCTGAGTATTTATAAGGATCCAATCAAGGATTGATTCTTTGTTGGTGGGTTTATGGATTTGAGTGGGTGAGGTGACAATTTGAGAGAAGCCATGAAGGTTTATGTGGTTAGAAGGGTTATCATTATTACAGGTATTCCAGTCAATATTAAAGTCACCTAGGACAATGGTTTCTTGAAGATAGTTAGTAGACAGCCAGCTGAGGATATTTTCAAGGGAGTTGATGTTATTACCTGGAGGAAGATATGAGCATAAAATATTGATGGACTTACAAGTATTTAGTTGTAGCTTGGTGAAAGGAATTTCGGAATTGGTATTAGCTGGAGGACAAGTGTCTAGTAGTGTAAGTTGGAGCCATGTTTTATATATTAAGGCCATGCCCCCTCCCTTCTTGCTAGGGTGATCAGTTCTTAAAATACTATATCCTGGAGGAGTGATTTCATAGTCCTGGGTAGATGGTTTTAGCCATGTCTCAGTTAAACATAGAATGTCAAAGTTGTGTACCTCAAGTAGGGCATGAAGGTGAGTTATTTTATTGTTAATACTGTGTGTATTTAAGTGACCTAATAAGCGGGAGCTAGGAGGCTTTGTAGGGTTGTGTATGGAAGCAGAAGAAGGACTGATTGTGTTGGTAGGGGTGTCATTGGTAGGGCCAGGGTTGGGATGAATGTCACCATCTATAAGGAGGTGAGGATGTAATCTGTAAGTGTGAATAAGAGTAAGATTCAGTAAGTTATGTGCTCTCTTGACTTGGTAGTGTTTGTAGGAAATATGGCTGGCTCTGTGATACATTGGGAAGAAATAGTTGGTTGTGCATGTTATGTTTACGTGTTTCAGGGTGGTTGATAGAGCAGGAAGGGATGTTTGTTTTGAGGGCTGGTGGAAGTTAGAGCAGTTAAGATGTTCATAGGTGGATAAGATATATGGAAGGAAAAGGAGAGGGAGAATTGAGAAAAGAAGTAGGGGTGTAAGGTATGGGGATGTAGGTGAAACAGGCATAGTGCTTAAGAAGTAGACAGTGGGGAGTGAGAAGGTGAGAGTAGAAGATGTAATGGGAGGAGTGGTGAGCTAGAGGGAAAACCTTAACGAGGTGTGGAATGCGATTGGCTGTTAGGGGAGTAGGACTGTTTAGTGAGGTATAAGGCTAGATGCAGTGGGTGTGGGTAGAATTTGGGGGTAGGGTAGGAGAGCAGAGTGAGCCTGCAGGGTGAACGGAGCAGGAAGAGCCAAGTAAAGAGGAAAACCAGCCTGTGAAAAACAATCAGTGGAAATGATGACTGCTAGAGGTAAGTTTAGGTGCAGGTAAGTGAAGGAGGTGATAGATGCAGTGACAGTCTGGGTAGCTTGGGTTGATAGGTAGATGAAGGTGAAAAATGGAAGCTTAAAGTAGGTCTAGGCAGAAATAAGTAAGGTATACAGCTAGTTACGTGCAATGAAATAAGTAAGGTAAAACTAGTTTCCTGAGTGTTTCAAAAATTAGGGAGTGGAATAGATGAATAAGGAAAAGGGTCCCATCTAGTGGGTAAAAGCTATAGTACAATATTAACACCTGGAAGGAAAGAAGTGGATCTAGTAGTAGGGGAGGAAAATAGTAAAGCAAGGTGAAGGCTGTGAGAGGGGGTAGGGGGGAAGCAAAAAAGTAGAAAAGAGTATGGCTTCTGGCTATCCTAGTAATGGAGTGTTATTAAATGAACCGAATGTTTAGACAAATATACTTTACATAAAGCAGCTAACATATTTTTTTGCTTTCTTGAGGGGATGAACTTGGGGAGAGGTTGGCTTCTATTCCTTATTGTAGGAAAAGGCAACAGGTACTATTGTTTAGCAGGAATCCTGGTCAGCAGATAGGACAGGTACATAACCCTAATGAACTAGGTGTGTAAGCATGTACCAGAATGCCTCACTGAAGCCATCTATGTTCTTGTGTGAAGTGCACCATTGCTTCCTTTGAGACAGCAGGAAAACCTACTCAGTATCTGTAATGTACAAGTGTGTAGTCTGAACAAGTCCCCATTAATTCTTTGAACAGCCATCTCCTACAATATTGACTGCTTCTCCAGATGTCTTACAAAGACTTTAAAGAACAGCTTAACCAGCAGAATATCACCATTATCTGCAAAACTAACTCCAAAATATAAGTCACCTCTTGTCCAACCTTCCCTTATAACTGTGAATTCCACAACTATTTTTTTTTTTAATTGATTGACTGCTCTTATTGGTTCATTACTAATAAGGAAGTGTATTTAAGGATGTTGATTTTATCTCTTTTATGGTCTGATGAAGTGTTTTAACACAAAAGTGCTTACCTTTTAATAAACAGTTGAACTTTAGCTTTGGTGGTCGGTTTCTTCACTTTTTGGATTTTTACTTTGTTCTTTAGAGTGGTCTGACTGTTTTGGTAGTGCATAATCTATATAGACTTCTATAACTACCAAGGTGTTCTGTAAGCAGATTTGGTAATACATTGCATTCCAGATAATCATTTTTCCTGATAATCCTGTGGCAGACAGATTAGGCAGTTTTAATTACAGTATGAGAAATCGTGACACTTGAGAGGCATGTTTGTGTACAGTACATAAACTAGACATTCGTCATGCCTTAGTTGGCAGGCATGAGAATAGAATCCAATAGCTGTGAATGCAGGGAACATCTGCAAAAAGTGTAACATTGACTTCAGCAGCTTAGTACAGACATGCAAGGAATACAGCATTCTGGGAATATGCAGACAGATGTATTTATTAATCAACAATGCTGCTTAACACTTTATTGGTATTACTGATAAGTATCTGTGAAATGTTAGCACAATCATATCTGCTCATAACATGGGATACCTCAACCATATACCATTTGTTCCTGGAGTGGGAGAAAAAGGGAGTATTATGTGACTGCATTCATTTTGCATTCTAGAACTATTACAGTGCTATACTTGACTGCAGTGACAGTAGAACATACATGCATGGCATACATCCATACTGCATTTACTGAAACAAATTTCTGTAGGAATAAACAATGCTGCTTAACACTTTATTGGTATTGCTAATAAATGTATGTGAAGTCCACACAATATCTGCCCATAGAGTGGGGTACTTTATCCATATACCTTTATTATCTGAAGTATAAGAAACAGAGAGCATTATGTGACTGATATTGGCCTGGAGGCAGCCTTGGACCATAGTATGAGTTAAACAGTACAGTCTGGAGGCCATTAGTTTTGCATTCTGCAGCTATTACAGTGTTACACTTGACTGCAGCAACTTTACCATAGACTAGCAATGCAAACAGCTCTACTACAGTGGTTGACAACACAATCCTGTTGTACACCATTCTGCTTACTGTTGTTGGTATTGTTTATTGCTATAGATTTGTTATTGTTCATTTATTGCACTACTGCTCTAATTGTCCATGTATTGCACTACAGTCCTACTTGGCCATTAATTGTACTACAGTTTTTATTGTGTATACTTTATTTCAGTAAATGCTTTACTCTTTCTTGCTTATTGCACTACAGTTAACATAATAAATTCATACATACCACACTCACAGCACAACCTGGCCAGGTGCCCAACATGGGCTTGACATTGTGAGCCCTCTCAGCTGCAGCTGTTGGAAGAGAAGCACACCATTATGCATACCAGTTTTGCACATTTAACTTGTAGATTGGTAAAACAGTGGAAAACATACATGCATTTTTGTGGGGCATTCCCAGCTCTATCTTCTTGGACCCAGGTGTCCAGGGTTCCTCTCTTTCTCCTCTTCAAGTCATCATAATGGTGATGACACTACTCCCCTGTATGGGTGACACCAGTAACACTGGTGAGTTCCCTGGGCAACCAGTCCCAGGCCTCCACTTTACACTCCAAGCCCTGGAAACTTCCCCGCAGCAGCCTGGGTTCATGATTTATATCAGGAGTTCAACAAAACCCTGGACTCCTGAACACTCCATCTCTGCACCCAAAAGCGTGCACCTTCACCAGCACTGCCTGCCATATCACCAGTTGATCAGACTCCAAAAACTGTTGCTGAATTCCTGCTTATTGTGCCTAATGTAGGCTGTTTTCCCACCCTTATATGTCATTGAGCAACATTCAAAAAAGTGTTGTGTTGCTTAGCAGCATGCAAACCAGCTAAGCAGAGCTAAACTGTGTGAAAACTTGCACAACTAGGGTTTTAGTTAAGCTTATCACACCGCATACAGAAGTAGCCATTAGCATGTTTAAGCAGTGTTCAGCATAGCACAACAGTACCATATTTCACAATATTTTTTTTTAAATTAAACATATTTAATAAATTAAATTACAGACATCTTATGACTGCTATGGACTCAAACCTAGGACCTAATAAGCATTAGGCTGTATCTTTACCCATTTAGCTACTTGTATATTATGAAAGCTAGTATGCCTTCACATATACTACTGGGCTACCTGTTAGCATTGCTAAGCACTGCTGTGCACCATGCAAAAATGCTTAAATACACTCAGACATAAATAATTACATCTGTTTTCTATTTTTAGATGTGTAGCAACTGTCACTTATGTATGTATGAGTGCCACTCAGCTCTGCATTGCTCTGTGCCTTGAAAACAGCTATTAAAAAAAAACAAAAAAAATTTTAAATAAGAAAAATACTTAATTATGATAATTAATGACATCCAGTTTCTATTTTTAGATGTCTGGCAGGTGTCAGCTGTCTATATGTGAGCATAGCTTAGCATTGCTGCACTGCACACTGTGCAAACATACAAAAAATAAAAAAATAATAAAAAAATTAAAATAAAATATTACACATTTGAATCAATTCACAGCATTTCAATAGTAGTTGGGAACAGTACAGGGAGTCTCACCCTGTATGCATTGATAACCATGAGTAGCCTTGACACTTCTCCCTACACTGAGTCAATAGCCATGTTCCTATGCTCTCCCTAGGTGGAACACCATCATTGATATGCACGGTGGGCTGCCGAGGGGGACCGTGACCGTGTACATGGATACATTCCATGTAGGCTCTACGTGGTGCCTACACAGATTTTATTAAATCCTGGGGCTAGCCTATAACAGCTATCTGAAATGAAGATGAATTAGCAAGTGAAGAAAATACCTCAAAAAGGGATACAATGGTCTTAACTTAGCTGCAGGAACAGCACTATTTTTGTGTGTGTGTGTGATGCTCCCTTACAAACACACACACACACACACACACACACACACACACACACACACACACACACACACACACACACACAAAAAAAAGCATTTAATTAGTACTTTTGTGTATTCTAAGTGAAAGTTAGACAACAATACAACCTTAGACATACACTTGGCTGCATACAGTAAATAAAGTGTGAATGCTATATTTAGACTTCTTAAAAGGGGGCATGAAGTGCATTGGTAAAACACAAGTGAATGTATTACAATTTCTACAGAACTTTGCCAATCTCTTCAACAAAATTCTGGACTAGTTCCACTTCCTGAAGGCAATTTTATTTCACTGGCAGCTCTATCATCATAATTGTATGCAAGGCCTAAGTAGGGTTTGGTTAAAATAAAAACTGTTTAGGCATAGACATTGTGATGATGCATCTTTTTTTCAAGAGGGCTTAATGCAGTCTTAACAGATTTTTTTAAGTGAAATTTTTAACATTTGACACACGTAGTTGCCATAGTGTGATCCCTAGCTTAGAATAGCTCTACTTAACACAAACTACCTTATCTGCATAAACAAAGGCCAAAAGGTTTTGGGTAAAGTAAATGCAATTCAGTAATGCAGAAAATAGAAATCCAAGTTTAAAAAAAAGTTAATGGGAACAGCAAAAATATCATGTGCATTTGAGTGGTTTATCACTCTTAAGAATAAACTCGTATATGTTCATACATTTTTAGCACAAAAGACACAGACTGTTGGATGCATGCAATGGCATTCATTTATAATTTACTACTTTAATTTTTAAATAAACTATTTCATCAATGTCCTAATTTTGTGGTAGTGAATATATGAAATGCCACCCATTCTTTTGAAGAATTTTCTTATTTGTAATATGCTAACTATAATTAAGATAAAATTGAGCCATTAATTTATTTCACCTTGCTGGGCTTTAGGTACCATGTGCAAGGAAATCTGATGTATGACCTTCTGTAAGTTTATACATTGCATACCGGAATGTAAGATTCTTAGTACCTGAAGTCATTATTTTAAAAACAATACACGCTGTTGGCAAACAGAATATAATGTCCCAGATAGTCACCGAGAAAGGAGTAGCAGATGTTTGAAAAGACATTCTGCTGGATTCATGATGGCTTGCACAGAGTGTACAAGTAGAGTAAGACTCCATGCAGCCATCATGTCCGACGAGCGATCCAGGAACAGCTTGTAGGGGCGTGTAAGAGAGCTCCTAAAATGTCTCTTACACGGACTGGGCTGGGATATGCAAATTACCTCACTTGCAGCCAAAAGGCATGCAAATGAAGTAAATTTGCGATCCAGGAAGCACAAACCTGTCCAAGTAGGAGCCGTGTTAGCTGCAGAAATGTACTCAGTTGACAACTGAATACCTATCTGCAAATAGCACAATGGAGCCTTGTCAGCTCCAAATAAAGGTTGCATATGGTTGAGGAAGCATGCCAATGGCCAAATATATGGCCACTGGAAATGTTCCCAGATGCAAAATTAAAATAAAAATACTTTTTTTTTTTTGGCGATTTCTGATGTTTACGCATAGCACAGCGCAGCGCAAACGGGGTGCGCTAAAAAAAACATAAAATAAGAAAATAAAAGCCACAAATGTGGAATCTATGAAAACTGTCAAATTACAATGTAAGGGAATAGCAGGCTGAAGACAGCATGGCCACCGAGTAGGGGTTGCTAAGGGGAGAAGCCCAGTCTAAGACATGCAACCAAGCATTACTAGGCAATCCTATGTAAATGGGTGTTAGGATAGTGAATTGCACTTTTACATAGCAAATGAGCACAGTCAGTGGAGTGTAGGAGTAGGATATGGGGAGTAAAAGAGTAGGAGGTAGGTGACATCACAAGGGGGGTATGTATGAAAGTAGTGAAGCTCATAGGAGCAGAGTGGCATGTGTCAGCTGTCAGTTAGACATCATGGAAAGAGGTGTGTCAACAGGTAGGCCAGGGAAAGCCAAGAAATGGAAGGTGTATACTGTGGATAACACCAAAGTTTCTTGCTGAGTGGGTATGCACGTGAGTGCACGCCTGTAAACCCGAGTAAGACAGACTGTGTGCGTGGAAGCGTGAGTGCGCACGTTTAAGCCAGAGTAAGCATGTATAAGGCTGTTTAAAGACCTGTAAGCGTGTTTGCACTGGTGTGCATGCGTTTTAACCCAAAAAAGCAAGTTTTAGTCCGTCTAAGCATGTGTGGGCGCGTGTGAGCTGCTGTGAGCGTGTTTGCGCTTGTATGCGTGTCGCTCCCCCCTGAGGAAACAGAAAGGAAAAAGGAAGCACAACAAATAGTAGGAAGCTACCAGGGAATACTAGTAGAGCTAGCAGGTGAAAACAATCAGAATCGGGCAATTACACAGGCAGAACACTAGTCCAGTCCAGCACTTAAAACTCTGCAAACAACAGTGCAGTTTGTTTCTCTCAAGAGACACTGCAACACTGGAGTAAGCTACTAGAAGTGAAAACTGAAAAAGCTTCACTCAGACAAAAAATGCTAGGGGCTGCCATTGCTGTTATAAGGCGACATATGCAACATGCTGAGGGTGGTGACAATGCAAATGCTGCCGGACAACCCACAGTGAGGAGATGGAGAAGAGTGTACAGGCCCAGGGTCACCTACCAGGGGTTACATGAGCTGGAGATAGTGGAGTGCTATAGAGTGGACAGAGACCTCCTGCAGAAAATTGTTGGGCTGTGCAGGCCACGCCTCACACACAGAACCAACAGAGGGGAACCCATCCCAGTGGAAACCAAGGTATGTGTTGGCCTAAGAATACTAGCAACAGGTACCTTCCAGAGACCAACTGGTGATATGATGGGGATATCACAGGCATCAGCATCCAGGGTACTGCACCAGTTCCTGGATGCCATGTCAGCACATGTCGGTGATCATGTATATTTTCCCAATTCCCGTGAGGTATTGGCCAGCAATATGTGTCTCTTCCAGCAAATAGCAGAATAACCTGAGGTAGTGGGTGCAATAGACTGCACGCATATACGCATCAAAGCACCAGCCGGTGAGCGGGGTAGGGCCTACATTAACCGCAAGGGCTTCCCCTCCATCAACTGCCAGGTCATGTATGATGCCCAGGGCATACTAATGAATGTGTGTGCTGGCTGCCCTGGAAGCTACCATGATTCCCATATCTGGCATCTGATGCAGCTGTACTAGACATTTGCCAATGGGGACATCCCACATGGTCACTTAGTGGGGGATGCTGGCTATCACTGGAGCCTTGGCTGATGACACCCATCAGAAATGCACACACACCTGAACAGGAACGCCATAATGAGGCACATGCACAAACACAAAATGTAATTGAGCATGTGTTTGGGTTGCTCAAGTCACGGTTCCGGTGCCTGGACACATCTGGTGGAGCCTTGCAATACTCACCAACTACATGTACGCAAATTGTCATGGTATGTGCTATGCTACATAATATGATTCTGCAAAAACAGCTGCAGCAGGACCAGCATAGGCCTGGGCCAAACAGCCCCCCACCATTGCCAAGGCCATCACAGGCAGAGCGTGACTCGGAGGAGGAACAACCTGAGCCTGCCCCAGTAGGCAGAAGGAGGCATGCCCAGTATGCCTTGGCCTTGGCAAAGAGGCAACGCATAGCACATACACTGGCTCAGTAGGAACCCTGGAAATGATACCTCTCTCTGACTCCCACATATAGTGAAAGGGATGCCTAAGTTGACACAACCTGCTTTCAAACATGTGCAGGGAGTGTAGTATGTGCATCCAACATAGGCAGCCCTTCAGCACCACCTGAGGCATGATGGCCATGTGTTAAGCAATGTAAGTTAGTGCTAAACAGCATTTACCACCATGTAGTATATGCAAACTTGATGACCTTGAGTATCATCCTATCATCACCAAACAGGATGCCACAATATGAAAACAAGATGATCAATTACAACAATTGGCTTAAGTATTGGTGTCAGTGAAAGGGGATCCAATGCCTGTCAGCCTGGGATGACATACTCGACAAGACATGATGCTTCACTAGGGATGGCTTTCACCTGTCACCTGTGGCCTTTTGGATATTGCCAAAGGCTCTTGTCACCCCCATAGTGCCTATTTTAGGTAAGGCTCAAAAGACAAACCCATCTCCATAGGTTTCACAAGGGATAAGAAACTAGAAGTAATGCTACTCAATACCAGAAGTCTAAACTGCATGATGCACGCACTCCAATGCACGCACTCCAAACTCTCCTCAGCATGGAGAATGTTGATATCTGTGCAGTAACAGAAACCTGGTTCAAGGCTCCCAAGAGCACCCTAGCACTAACAGGTTACACCTCATACCATGCTTTACAGCCACAAAACATGGAACAAACTACAAAATGAGGGTGAGTATCAATATTTGTCAAAGATACCCACACCCCCAGGTTGGTGGCACAGCATGAAGCATCAGAGACTATCCATGTGCAACTAACAGTGGGTAAAACCACCTTCCAGTTCATAGCCACACTTGGAACCACACTTGGCTGACTTGGAGAACACATGAAAATATGAAGGTCTCCCCAAACACCATTATAGTGGGCAACTTCAACTACCCAAACATAGACTGGGAGCATTACCCTAGCTGCAACACCCTAGCCCAAAGTTTCCTAGAATTTATAAACTTAAATGCTATGGAACAACTTGCTACCACTCCCACAAGAGGGGAAAACATACTGGACCTGATCATCACCAACATGGGGACACTATGCCCAAGACCAGAAGTGTATCCCTCACTGGTAAGATCAGACCATAGAGTAATCTCACTGGATATTCACATCCCGACCCCAGCCCATGGCCAGAAAACCACAGTGAAAAATTTCACTAAAGCAAATGTCACACTCCTCAAAACCGAGGTGGAATCCTTCACAGCCCTTGTGCCTGTGGAAAATATGGCCCAGACCTCAGAACCCTTTATAAACGCATTCTATGAACACCGTCAGGAATGCATGGATCATGCAATCCCAAATAAAACCAAGATCCAATCCTCCAAAGGCAGGCATCCTGTCTGGTGGACCCCAGCCATAAAAAAAACATACAATACAAGGAGGAAGCTACTATATGTTAGAGCAAAATCCCAAAAAGGGAAGGCATCTCTGATCAGTATTATTTAAAAACTACGGCCACACATAAAATCGTCTAAGGCCATCATTGAGATAAAAATTGTACAGGACACTAAGGATAATCACAAGGCTTTCTTTAGTTATGGTAGAAACCTGGGTGAGAATTCCCAGATATGCTCAGAATTGGTCCAAAATGACAAGCAATACACCAAACCCACAGACATTACAACATCCGAGCTGACAGGTTCAGTGCAAACTTCTCCCCCCCTCCCCACCAAAAGGGCAAATATCTATCCCAGCAGAGTGCTGGCCCCCTGACATCTCAGATGCCCAGGTAACAGCCAGCCTCTCCAAAGCAAAACACACAGCATCAATGGGACCAGACAGTGTCCTGAGCTGTGTCCAACATGAACCACAAGAAGAATTGAACACAAACATAAAACCACTGTTCAATCTCAGCCTTACCACAGGATATGTACCCAAAGAGCAGTGTACAGCAACAGTGGTCCCTCTCCACAAAGGTGGTGCCTCAATGGATACTGCAAACTATTGGCCCAGAAGCCTGACTAGTTTGGTCTGCAAAGCTATGGAAAGGATCATCATGGACCTCAGAAATAAAGATATTGTGGACCTACAGTCACTGGATCCTACCCAGTTTGGCTTTGTTAAGGGCAGAACCTGCCTCTTAAACCTGGTTGAGTCATTTGAAACAGTCACCAAGGCCATTGACGAGGGGAAGGTGGTCCACACAGCCTATCTGGACCTCGCAAACGCCTTCCATACAATACCCCACTTGGTTATTATAGATAAGCTCACCAGCTTCAATATAAACCCCTATGTCACTAGATGGGTTGCAAACTGGCTCAAGGACAGAACCCACATGGTCAGAAATGCTGCAGCCATGTCAGACCCCAAACCAGCTACAAGTGGCATCCCACAAGGCTCAGTCCTGGGACCTCCCTTGTTTGGTATATATTTCTCGGAGGTACAGGCCAACACAGAAGGACTGTGGCTGAACAAGTTTGCAGATGACTGCAAACTGGGTGCCATAATCGACCCTCCAGCTGACACAAGCATCCTACCAAAGGGCGTCATAGAAACAGACAACTGGTGCCAGAGCCATGGCCTCAAGCTAAACGCAAAAAAGTGTATAGTCATCCCCTTTGGCAAAAACTAAGTGCCCACAAATTACCACATAGGTGGTAACCCATTAAGTATGAAAGAAGTGATAAGGGACCTGGGGACCCAAGTTGATAGCAATCTCTCATTTGACAACCACATGGCCAAAGTGTTTAGAAAAACATTTCATATAGCCCACCTAATCATGAAGGTATTCACATATAGATCTAGGGAGGTCATCGTGCCTCTTTACTCATCCCTCATCAGGCCCATAATTGAGTACAATGCCCCTTGTGGGATGTACCTTATCAGACACCTGCAGCAGCTGGAAAGACCACAAAAGTACCTCACCAGGAGGATCAAAGGGCTCAAACACATGCCATTTACTGCCCGGTTAAAGAAACTGCAGCTCCAATCAGTGGCATACAGCCTGCCCAGAGGTGATCTGTGCCTGATGTATAAAGCCATGTCCAACTTGGAATCAATGGACATGCTGCACCTTGGAAAATCAGAATCCCATCAAGCTATGTGCTCAAGAGACCTGAACCTCAGGACTGAAATAAATAGGACATGCTGGAGTGACAGATTCATAACCCAGAGTCTCCCTCCACTCTTGAGTAAACTCCCACTCCAGGTTAGCCAGAGTCCCTCATTGACTCTGTTCAAGAGGAATCTGGATGAGTGGATGGGAGATTGTAGGTTTACCCTGGGTATCGCTTCTATGTCACTGTTAGACAGAGGCACAGTATACTAACCTTGAAAAATGTCATTGCAAACTCCACTTAAAATGTGTGTTGAAAGCCAAACACACTCTGGCTAGGATAATAAATGCCCTAGTGCAGATAGCCTAGTATGAACCTATGAACAGAACCACACACACCAACTAGTACAACTGTGGTCAATGTGGAGTAATGTTTGGCAATGTCCACCCAAGTTGGTGAATACACAGCAATGTTGGACAAGCCTGGTTTAAGTAGGCCATAGCTGAACAAAATGCAACATGCTCATAGTTGCCCAACTGGCCCTTAACCAGTCTGGTCTGCTCAGTATGAACATTTAAAGCAGTGAGGGGACTCAAACCCATGATACTGTGCACCATAGTGAAAGCACTGAACCAGTACACCATGACAGCATTGCAGTGTTCAGCCAGTATGAAAGAGTGTTGACAAGTCTTTGCAAACTATCCCATGGAAACCCTGCAGGAACAGCACAATCCCTGTTGAGTTATGACACAAAGGAGTCTGGCAGTAAGAACACAACATGACTTCCAACACACACAGTATAAATGTCAATATTGGTCATGTTCACACACAGCCACAAATGTAGTGGACTTCAGATCACAACATATGGAAAGGTCACACTGGGCATGCTCACACACCTGGATAAATGAGACATATATCAGGCAACAAACCATGGAAAGCCTGAAGTGGGCATGCTCACACACTTAGGCCATGTCTGAGTATAGCAGTTGGCCACACATATCTGGCAGTTGTATGTGTTAAGCCAGGAACCTCCCACAATCCAGCAATCTGCCCTGTGCATAGTTAAATGACAACAGACACATATATTACTATACTGGAACCCTGTCATGATCAAACATGTTACGCAGATGCACAAGTTGTTCATAGGAACTGGGAAAGCTATGGCAATAAAGACCTGCAAACAGTATCAGCAACAAATATTGTGCATCCCCAACGTAAACATAGGTGCAAAGGTCGATACTAGGCTGTCTGCCCTAGGGAATTCATAAGCCTAAGCAGAGTGTATTTGGCATCTGCCTCCCCAGTAGAGTAGCCTACTGTGCTTCTGTAAAGTAGGTCAGAGAAGGCACCCTTTAAGGCTAGTTTGCTGTGCCTCTGTCAAGCAGGGACACAGTGGAGATCCCATGAGTGAATTTGCAATTTCCCATCCATGTGGCTGGATTTTGCTGGAAGACGGTTGGCGAGGGGCTATGTCTAACTTTAATTGGGATTCAATTCCAGAGTGAGGGGAGCCTCTGGGTAATGAATCTGTCCCTGCAGCATGTCCTATTTAGTTTTGTGCTGAGGTTTAAGTCCCTGGAGTGTGTAGCTCTAAGGGTCTTGGATGTTATGAGGTGGAGCATGTCCATTACTTCTGGGTTTGACATGGCTGTGTACGTCAGGCATAGATTACCTCTGAGTAGGCATTAAGCAACTGAATAGAGCTGGAGATCCTTTAGTTGAGCTTGCATAGGACATATGTGTGTAGCCCATGATCCTCTTGGGGAGGTACTGTTGTGGACACTGTAGTTGCTGCAGGTGTTGGGTAAGGTACACCCCAATAGGGCCATTGTAGTCAAACATGGGCCTGATGAGTGACTAGTAGAGGGCCACAATGACCTCCCATGATCTACATGCAAACCCCCATGTGATAAGGAGGGCTATATAAAGGTCTTTGCAATGACTCTGTCAATGTGATTAGCAAAGTAGAGGTTACAATCTATGTTGGTCCCCAAATCTGTAAATACATCTTCTGTACTTAATGAATTACCACTTATGTGCTGATTTGTGTGCACCTTGTTTTCCCCAAAGGGGATGACTATGCATGTCTTAGCATTTAGCACGAGGCCATGGCTCTGGCAACAAGCATCCATCTCTGTGAGACCCTTATGGAGGAAGCATGTGTCAGCTGTAGTGCTGCTTATGGCCCCCCGTTAGCAGTCATCTGTGATGTTTGTTAGACATAATAGACATAATCCTCCCATGTTAGTCTGAACCTCAGAGAAGTACATACCAAACAGGACAGGTCCCACAACTGAGCCCAGTGAGACACCAGTTGTAACTGGTCTGGAATTGGACATGGCACCTGTAATTCTGACCATGTGGGTTCCATCCCTGAGGCAGATAGCAACACATCTAGTGATATAGGGGTTGATATTTAAGCTGGTAAGAATATGTATGATGCCTGAGTGGGGTATTGTGTTGCAGGCTTCTGCAAGGTACAGGTAGACTGTGTGAACTACCTTGCCCTCACCACGGCTTCAGTAACCATTTCAAAGATATGAACTATGTGTAAGAGGCAAGATCTGCCCTTAACAAAGCCAAATTGTGTATGATCCACTGTCTGGAGGCTCACAATGCTTTTGATTATGACTTCCATGATAATACGCTCCATAGCATTTTCTACCACACTAGTCAGGCTTATGGGGTGATAGTTCCTGTGGTCCGTTGTGGCACCACCTTTGTGGAGTGGGAGCACTGTATCTGTATGCCATTCTCAGGGTACATATCCTGTAGTAAGGCTAAGTTGGAACAGTGACTTAATGTGAGTGTTCAGTTCTACTCAGAGCTTGTGTAGGACACAGCCTGGGACACCATCCGGTCCCATACATATGCTGTGTTATTTGCTGTGGAGAGGGCACCTTTCACCTGTGCATCTGTGATGTCAGGGAGGATACATTCATTTGGGATGGGCATCTGTACCCTTGGGGGGGTAAGGGGGGGGCCTTTGTGCAGACTCTGTCTGCCAGGGTGTAGGCTATGTCCGTAGGTTTGGCATATTTTGTGCTGTTATGCAACAATTCAAAGCATATCTGTGTTGTTTCCACACATATTCCTGACATAACTAAAGAAGGCCTTGTGATTATCTGTAGTGTCTGATCAATTTCACTGTCAAAACGTGCAAGTGATGATTATATGAGGGATTGAAGTGTCTTGCCAATACTGATCAGAGATGTCCTCCCTCTGTGGGATATTGCTCTGTTATGTAGTAGCTTCCTCCTTCTGTTGTACAGCTTATATATGGCCGGGGTCAACCAGACAGGTCTCCTGTTTTGGAGGAGTCATGGTTTTATTTGGGATAGCATGATCAATGCATACCTGCAGGTGTTCATACAATGCGTTTGTAAAGGATTCTGCATATTGGGCTGTATTATCCTCCAGCACAGGGCCTTTGAAGTATTCCACCCCAGTCTTCACAAGTGCAAAGTCTGCTTTTGGGAAATTCTTTACAGTGATTTCTTTGGCTGGGGGTGGGGACGGGATATGGATGTTCAGGGAAAGTTGTTTATGGTCTGATCTTAACAATGAGGGTTCTACCTCTGGTGTGGAACATAGAGTCCCCATGTTGGTGATGATCAGGTCCAATATGTATTCCCCCTTGTGGGTGTGGTGACTGGTTGTGCCATAGCACATGGATCCACAAATTGTAGTGGCTGTAGGGTGATGTTGTTGCGGGCCTGAGTAGTATCCCCAGTCAATATTTGTGTACCTGAAGTCAACCACTATAATGGACCTTTATATCCTACACTGTTCCCAGGAAGGCCGGGTGCGGTTCCTGGGTATGGGAGGGGGGTCTGAACTACACACCAAACCAAAAGGCAGTTTTGCACAATGGTAGTTGTATATGTATGGCCTGTCATGCTTAGTGCAGTGGTACCAACCCAGAGGTGTGTGTATCTGTGATGTATATGGATACACCACCTACTTGTGTTGTGTATTACAAGTCCTGTGGTCACGAAGCATGGTATAGAACATAACCTGGCAGTGCCAGTGTGCATAGTTGACCCTGAACTAGGCGTCTGTTAATGCACAGATATTGTTATCCCCCATACTGAGGGATAGTAAAAGATGTACATTCCTCTTTGGAAAGACTGATGATGTCAGCACCCTATAAATAAAGCAGGAGAAGAGCAATCATCCAGTTGTGTGAATAGCGTGCTGCGCTAATGCTCCTCTCTCAAGTGTCATAACATAGTTAGATAGGGGTTTGAATCCTGCAAATGCTGTGTGTGTGTGTGGTGGCAGGGGTTGTGTATGTATGCAATTCTCTGGGAAAGGAATGGCCTTTTTAAAGACTGGGATAACATACTAAAAGATGTACATTCCTCTTTGGAAAGACTGATGATGTCAGCACCCTATAATGTATGTATGCAATTCTCTTTGAAAGGAATGATCTTTTTGAAGACTGGGATAACACACTAAAAGATGTACATTCCTCTTTAGAAAGACTGATGACGTCAGCACCCTATAATGTATGTATGCAATTCTCTTTAAAAGGAATGGCCTTTTTGAAGACAGGGATAACACACTAAAAGATGTACATTCCTCTTTGAAAAGACTGATGATGTCAGCACCCTATAAATACAGCAGGAGAAGGGAAATCATCCAGTAATGCGAATAGCGCGCTGTGCTAATGCATCTCTTTCAAATATCATAACATAGTTAGGTAGGGGTTTGAATCCTGCAAACGCTGTGTATGGGGCAGGGAGGTGTGTATGTATGCAATTCTCTTTTGAAAGGAATGGCCTTTTTGAAGACTGGGATAACACACTAAAAGATGTACATTCCACTTTGGAAAGACTGATGATGTCAGCACCCTATAAATACAGCAGGAGAAGACAATTCATCCCGTAATGCGAATAGTGCGCTGTGCTAATGCGTCTCTCTCAAGTATCATAACATAGTTAGGCAGGGGTTTGAATACTACAAATGACATGTGTGTGTTTGTCACACAGTTTGTCAATGTGTTTTGCTTTTATTATTGTATGACATATTATTATAACAGTAATTTCAATGCACACATCAGGTATGTGTGTGCCACATACAGATATGTACCTGTGACCTTTAATAGTTCCTATGTGTGAAGCCTGCCTCATATGATTACAATTTTTACCTTTTCCAGCATGTGCCGCAGCTTACCAGACCTTAGGCCATACATGTATGTTGGTGACAATGCAGGCTACTGCTGTGATCTGTGTCCTAGGCCAACTATGTGACACACACCCATGAAAGCTTTGATAGATTACTGTGGGTGAGGGTTCATGTCTGGAGTATATGTCAGACATGTTAAAACACAGCAAAGTCTGTGAGTGATGGACATCCAGTGCAGGTGTATGGCAACTGTTGCCGATATGCATACAGACACCGTCTTGCTTAAGTGATACACCGAGGGACTGCAGAATACCTTTGGAAATGTGAATATCACAGGATAGACAAGATAACACTTGTCCACATGTACACACCATTACCCGTTCTACATGATTGGTGCTACCACCTACATGATACTGTTGGAATACTATGTTAACTACATGCCGATGACGATGCTACAGTTGCGTTACAGCAATACAGCATGGCTTGGACAACAGGTATCTGTCTGTAGGATACCCTTGTGGTGGTTAGGTGTGTCATGTGTAGAATGCATTGTAGGCCACTGTATGCATTTGCAGTCATGGGTGGACATATCCGTAGTGTGTTGACATGTACGTGAGACTGCTATATTCCAAAGAGTATTGTTCCCAGGGATGTGTGGGGCTCAGTAAGAATGGCTACTGGTATAGTGTAGTACTGCAGGGATATCACTGACACCAGGTTCCTACATCTGTGCATCAGTTGAGGAGACACCATGTAATGACCATGGAATGTCAGGCTATGTAGGCTGCGTATAGTACCAGAATGCAGACCATTGACATATGGAAACCGTATCACCCACAGCATATTGTCAAACCATGTCATGTTCCATGCTAACCATGTTCACAAATGTACACCTGCAACTCTGTGCTGCAAACATCACACATGTACTGTCCACACCCCAACACATGCAGGCACAGGTACACACAACAGCCATGCGGCACATGTGCAGACAGTACGCTTTGGGAATTGACACTGGTGTATACAAAACTACAATGACAATCATAGTTAATGCATCATGCATGCTCGAATATACCCACAATGATATCATTACACTGTACTGTTAACAACATGATATTATTACTACAGTGCTATGTAGTCACCATGTGCATCAGCACCATGCTATCCTGTTCCTGCATCAATGTTACAGATGGCAGGAGGTGGCACAGTTTCATCATATGCACAGGATGTGTACTTGGTTTGCCAGAGTCTGCCATTGACACATCCAATTGACATGTATGTGTGTGTGTGTTAGTGAGGGACAACAGTACAACATGGGGCAATGTTGATGCAATGTGTGTGTGTATGTGTTAGCCCTAGGTGTTAGCATTATGTGTGTGTGTATGCTTGCACACAGTTCCACCACATGGCTGCCATATACGGGTGTTTGTGGACAGCCACAGACTGTACCTGCCAGGTCATACAGATCACTGTCTCTGGCCACGGACACTGTACCTGTGCCTGGCAGGGGTGCTATGGACAGTATCAGGTACTAAGCCAGACTGGGTACTGTCATCAGAAGCAGTGGGTTGTTGACTGGATACATGTCCCTGCTGGGACTGTCCAGAGCCACGTGCACGTGGTCTTCTAGGATGGTGTAATGACAGCACAGACCCAGCATTGCTGGGGCTGGTACTGGCACTATGGGAGCGGCTGCGGGTTTGTTGTCATCTGCGATGACTGCCAGCTGATGATGTTGCTGGCATACGTCCCCATCGACACCTCAACCAATCTGCACTGTCCTAGCTCCTGGACATGTAGTTGTGGAAAAGATATAATGTGTCCCCCCAATGTCTATCAATGACCTCGCTGATATTACGGATGGAAGCCGCAACATCATGCATAGTGTCATTCATAGCGGTGCGATGTGCTCTAAGCTCCCTCAGACCCTGTCTGGTGTACCGTTCCATACGTGCCTGTGCCTGCATTACAGCCCGGAACATAGCTGAGGTTGAAAGACCTCTGTGGGCACGTCTGACAGGGGCAGTACGACCATGGATGCTCCCACGAGAACCCCTGGACATCTGCCTGTGTGTTACCATGTCAGGAATCTGGCCATGGCTGCTGTGAGGGGTTGCATGTGCCAATGATACCACACTACCCTGTTCAATGCCCACTGTATGCTGTCCCTCAGCTAAGGACATTGGTGACAATGGATGTATTGGCAGGATGACTGTGCGCATTGATGGGGTTGACTGCTGTGTACTGTGCACAAAGACATGTTAGGCCTCTACCCCTCAGATATATTATGTGTGCTGCGTAGAGGATAAGTGGGATACTGAAGGGTGGCCATACATCAGGTGTCATAATTGGACATGTGTAGCAGGCTAAGGTGTAGTGTCTATGCCAAACATGTGTGTGTTGTGTACATGTGTATCAGGTATGCCTATACAATGTCCAGTACTGTGTTGCCACACATGTGTGTCATGCTCTGTGTATTGCATGTGAGTGAGGCAGCTACTGAAAATAATGGGATATGCATAGTCTCACAGCAAACATGCACAGCATGCATTATGCATAGGTGTTACATGTGCATACACTACACCTCCATATGACATGCACATGTCATTAGCAATAGTATTGTTATTACACACTCACCAGCATGGATTGGCTGCCTTGCTGTCACTCCAGAGGGACCTGCAAAAATATGGCAGTGATTGCCAGTGGCCACAACTGTGCCATTGATACTGTGAGTATGATAAAGTACAGTAGTACAACAGGTGGCTTTCACAGGTGTACAGATTATGCTCAGAATATCAGTCTTGCAGAAGAATAGGCAGGTTAACAGCTACACACACAGTACATATGTCACACACGCATAAACTACCAGTACAGAGAACAGTCAACTACAGATATGGCATGTTACCTGCACACTCCATTTCAACATGCTGGGTGGCTCCGGCCTCCATGATGACACATGTTTGTGGATGTTGTTGTTGTTGGCCTGGAGCCACAACACTTAGGAGGTGCTCCTCCACACTGGTGAGGGGGGGTGGATAGGTACCCCACCACCTGTGGCAAGCTGTTGTCTGTGGATATCAGATGCACGCTGCCAGACATGTCTAACTAAATCACTGCAGTGATGGCGTACCTGCTCATATGTCTGGTTATGCATGCCTATGTCATTTACCCGATGGACAAGATCTTGCCACAATGCAGCCCTCTCATGCTGTTTCTGGCTGGTCCTGGAAAACAGCACAGAGAAATTCTGCACCAGGCTCTGGTGGATCTCCTGATCCTCTGCTGCTGTATAAAGTGGGTTGCGCTGATGCACCATCACCCTGGAAGGAAAAGAAAAATATGTGAGCAAGTCATGTGACACACTAAAATATCTAATGTACTGATATCACTTAACTGCCATATATAGCATCAGTTTGTCTATCAAAGGATACACATGTTCGATACCACATATCAGTGCTCAGCCCACAACTGTCTGAAAGTGCCTGCCACACTCCATACAACAAACTAGTATACACCAGCACTCGGCACACTGTTTGGGATACAATGCTCAACCTCACACTGGGGGTATGTATCAAGCTAATGCATGAAGAATATTGTCATCCCATGCAATGAATGCAATGCACATTTACAGTTTAAATGGTAATCCACCCTAGTCTTTGATGCCATACCCCTACCTGACATATGTGCACAGTTGTTAATATAGCCAGCATACTGCTGTCACAGAGTATACATGCTGCCAGGTACACACACATACCCTGTAACACACATGTGATTGCGGCCATGGTACAGGCATCATTACACACACATTACACATACATACAACACACAAATGTATGACGACACAGATGAGCACATTAACTGTGTACCTTATAGTACTGTGTGCCCCTACTTACAGATACCTATGCATGAGGTATGTAATCTGTGCAGACTACAGGAAACACACCAGACAGTGTTACCAGGGAATGTGAACATACACCATACTGTAGTGTTTAGGCCTACAACTTCAGGTAGTACATTTCATATGTGAGCTGGATTCAACAGCAGTACCACTTACTGAGCATACATGTATTGCTTCTGCCTACGATGGGACACCGCAGTCGTACACAGGGAACTACAGCACAACATATACATATAAATATATATATATATCAATATATACATATCTATATATATATATATATATATATATATATATGATATATATATATGTGTAAATATATATACATATCTACATATATGTGTATATATATATATATATATATATATATATATATATATATATATATATATATATATATACATATCTATAGACATTCATATCTATCTGTATATATGTATGTATCTACATATATATATATATATATATATATATATATATATATATATATATATATATGTATGTATCTATTATATCTATATGTATATACATATTCTATCTATCTATCTATCTATCTATCTATCTATCTATCTATCTATCTATCTATCTATCTATCTCTATCTATACACACACACACACACATATATATATATATATATATATATATATATATATTTAGATTATGTATATATATATATATATATATATATATATATATATATATATATATATATATATATATATATATATATATATATATATAGATATATAGATATATAGATATATATATATATATATATATATATATATATATATATATACACACACACACATACACACACACACACACACACACACACACACACACACACACTTCTAAACATCCATTGCTGTAAATATACATGCACATGTAGGCACATAGACTGCCCACCTTTCATGGTGGGAATATCACTTCTGAAACAGTTGTGAGACATACCATTCTATAATGATATTGCACAGTGTTGTGCATAATGCATTATGCTGTCCTCAGGCCATATAGCTGTAGCAGGCCTCACTGGCTCAGTCCCACAGATGTTCACCACCAAATGACATATCCCTGCACTGCATGCAGTTTTCAATGCCACACACTACAACCTATATTGATATGTGCACATAGCAACCTTCAACTACATATGTATGTCCAGCCTTCACTAACAGTTGCAGTATGTCCCTTGTCCTATGCACATCTGCATATACATATAGATACAGACTGCTAACACATATGGAGGGTTCACAGTATGTAGATTTTTAGATTATGTAGTTTACATTACCTTTGTCTCTGACAGCTTTTTTCTTTTGGCTTGCTGGCTGGCTTGCTTGCTGGCCTGCTTGCTAGCCTACTTGCTGGCTTGCTTGCTGGCTTGCTTGTTGGCTTGCTTGCTGGCTTGCCTGCTGGCTTGCTTCCTGGCTTTATTTTCTTTTTTTTTTTTGGTCTCTTTCTCTCTCTCTCTCTCTCTCTCTCTCCCTCCAGTTGCTGCAATGATATTATTGCATGTGTGGACTGGCAGTACAGGCTGCTTTTGTAGGTATCTGCACATGTGCATGTGTTGGCCTCTGCACCAATTGGTGGCCAGCATTTAGTAATTGCATGCAGCTTGCTGTGTGGTAATTGCAGTTCTCACTGTGATTTCAGGACACTGCTATAAAATGATAGGTTAGGTAGGCGTAGGCCTTTCAATTTTGCAAGGTGGGGACCATGCTGGTTTTCTGTGGACACTGTTGTGTCAGTCAGAAGGTTGGTATATCTGTCATATCTGAGGCTGTGTTGTAGCCACTGAAATGCATGTTGTACTGAAAGCCGACTGTTGCTTCTTCCAGTGCACTCTTCTCAGTGTGCATGTTAACTCACACCTGCTAATGCTAACACTGTTTACATGGGAATATGTACTTTCCTGTGGGATTTGTGGATTAACTGGCATACAACAGTAGTTCTTGCAATGTGTTGCTATGGCTTTTCTATTTTTCAATTTTCCCTTTACATTCACTCCTTGAATGCCTGATATTTGTCTTTACTGGAATGTGTTGCTATGGCTTTCCTATTTTTCATTTACGTTCACTCCTTGTAATGCATGATATATTTCTTTCAGCACTAAGTTCTTATATGTTTGCTGTGGCTTGGTGGTACTTCATGCAGTCTGCTGAGCCCAAGGTCTGGGGTATGACACTTACAAAGGTATTTTATTTTGCTGCTGAGCAGTACTGGGGCCTTGTCATACAGAGTGAATAAGGCACTTTTAAACAGTTGTAAGTGGGAAGCAGGAAGTCAGTGGGGACACCAGCTAAGGATGTGCAGGCTGGATGTGGGGAAGGTCCATAGCTGCACATTTCTTTAACTGCAATAGCTGTACATATGTTTGACATTTGCTGTGACATTTGAAAACTTCCACCCCTGAGAGAGGGGTGAGGACAACTAAGTATATTGTACTAACAATTATGAATATCAGGCACATGCAGTGCTTGTGAACTGCTATACTGTCATTAGTATGTTAGATGGCTACATCGTTTGATATTTCTGTGTTGTACTCCTACATAAGGGCATGCTTGTGAAAGTAATTCTACAGCTGTTCGCAGAGTGTGGAACAGCAGACAGGCTGACATGCCTGTGTGTTTCTGACACTTCCAGGCCTCAGATACTCTCAGGTATATATTTGACCAGCCTCAGGGAAAGGTACATATCAGTGGGATACACCCATGATATATTTCAGATATTCTGCAGTTGTGACTGTGGGGTATTTTGAGCATATGTATTACTACACCATTTCTGACATGCAAGTAGTGTCTACTGTAACTTATTGACAGTTACCATTACGTGGGATTCCCCACCTTTCTGCCTACTGTGAGTACATTTTACAGGGAGTCAGTTGGGCACAGTTAACATTTGTTTGCAAATCAGGGATATCCCTGTAAATCAGTCACAGTTGGAAGGTCTGGCCTCTCACCTATTCAAATATGGCGGTGTTTATCCTGCTCTAATACTGTGTGGGGTTTGTAAGGTGCTACTGTAACATTATTACCTACTAGCATGGCTGTTTCTCTTATCACACTAATGTAATGCAATTCCACAAGAATTGCCAGTAAAGATACACAGAACAAGCTTTGTGTAATGGCCTTCCTATTTTCCCTTTACATTCACTCCTTGTATTTCATGACATATTTCTTTCAGCACCAAGTTCTTGTATATCTACTGTGGCTGAGTGGTACTTCATGCAGTGTAGTGCTTCCAAGGTCCTGGGCTCAAGACTGACAGGGGTATTGTATTTTGCTGATGAGCAGACTACAGGCCTTGTCATACAGAGTGACTAAGGCACTTTTAAGCAGTTGTAAGTGGGTTTGCGCGAGTTTGCGCGATGCTTAGCTACGCTTATCTATGCTTAGCTAAGCGCACACAAGTGCACACCCGCTAACTACTGCTTAAAAGTGCTTACTCCCGCTAACACCCGCGCTATTTTCTTTTAAAGAAAAGAAAATGGGGAAATAGGAAAGTGGTGAAAAAGGGGGCACAAAGAGGGTAGGACAGTAGGAAAACAAACTCTGGATGTGCAGGAAGGATGTAGGGAAGGCCCATAGCTGCCCAATTCTTTACCAGCAACAGCTGTGCATACGTTAGAAATTTAGAGTGAGATTTGACACCTTCCACCCCTGACAGAGAGGTGAGGACAACAAAATATGTTGTACAGCCAATTGTAATTATCAGTTTACATGTCCAGCAGACATGTATGTGAAATGGGCAGCTATGTATGGGGTGTAATTTTTTTGTGGGAACAGAGTGCCCTTTTTTATTTTTTTTCAGGTGAGAGTGGAATGTGAGGTACAGGAAGTAGGTATATTTGGGGAGGTAGGTTGGGGAGGTTAACAGACAAGACAAACAAAATGCATACAGGGGTAGAGTATGACACATGTGGGGGGTAAACACAATTGATGGGGATGGATGTTTGGATATCGCAAGCCCATGAGCCCACAGATGGCAACAGTGGAACTGAGATCCCCACCCATGGGCAGTTACCACTGCGCCTTCACAGCCCTGGCCGGGGCTGTGCTGGGGGATGGATAGGACATCAGGCACACCCGTGAGTTGCGCCACTCTCGCCTCAAGCTGGCGTAGGGGATCAGTCATGGAATGCCTGATCTCACTACGCACCACAGACTGGACCCTATGGAGGGTGAGTGGAGGCTCTCCTCCGGCCATGCTTGCAGAGGGTGGACGAGCCCCATCCCCTGCAGCACTTCCACCTGAAGGTGGCACAGGGCCACCAGAGGAGGAGGTCCCGGCCTGGGCACTGGTGCCAGGTGCACTCGCCAGCTGAGGTGGGAGAGGTAGGTCTGCTGGTACACGCCTTCCCTGTTGTCCTATGTTTAGCAGTATTTTATGGTATTTTGGGTTAGTAACAAACAACACCATTCAAAATTAGTTGTAACAGCATGCATCAGCATTCCCATTAACCAAACACACATGAATTCTGAACATTGAGCAGCAAGCATAACACATGCATATTTAGAGCAACAGTGGACATTCCAACAGCATGCAGGGTTGATTGGTGGCAACAGGCCATCAGGTTTGGATATGTGAACAGGGCACATGCATCAATGTACATGCAGATATGTATAAACCAACAGGACAAATGTCCATGGGAATTAATTGTGAATACACATACCCAGTTTGGTGTGGAATGGCATAATTTGTGAAAATAGGGTAGGGTGGAGAAATATTACATTAACAACTTAAACTACCTATACATATACTGTACATTCCTAGTAGATGCAGATATATATCCCCTACATGTATTAGTACAGTTTCCTGTATGTAACCTTAGGAATGTTGGTGATGGGGATGTTACTGCTACATTAATATACATTCCATTTTTATTAATTTATGTTCATAGCTGGCTGTGTTCAGGTAAAGCATCCTGCTACATTTGATTTATATAGGTCTAGACAACTGTGGATGTTCAGCATTTCATACAACCATACTATCTCCATAATGCAAGGGTACAGCAACATATCCAAATTGTGGGATGGACACAGTCCAGGTTCTGTACTTTATTAAAGACATTTCACTCTTTGGTTGTGGCTGTCTCATTCATTTCATTATGTAGTGACTGCAGTATACCTTTATTCCAGACTTATTACAGCTTTCTTGGTAGCTTCAAACTCTCTTTCTTACACTCTCTCACTTATTTTATATTTACATTTCAGGATAGTACTTAATTCTAGGCTTTATTAACATCTATTACTGGGTTACAACAATCCTTTCCAGTTGACTCATTTATTTCATATGGCAGAATTTACAAGGATGTATTCGATAGTTGTCTATCCTTTGTTGATTGATTACAACACTCATTTTCAGGTTGAAGCAGTTATCTGATATTACAATACAGGTGGAAACTCTATTTGAGACTTGTGTAATCTTTATTACTGGATTGCAATACTCTTTTCCAGGCTGCATCACTTATCTAATCATACAATATTAGCAGAATCTTTCTTCTAGGCTTATTTGACCTTTATTACTGGGTTACAACACTGAACTCTTTTACAAGCTGTCCCACTAATATTCTATAACAATACCAGCAGAATAATTACTAACCTGCCTGGTGGTGCAACCTCACCAGCCTATCAGCATAGGCTTGCCAATTCACGGAACAAACACCTGCAGTTGTAATATAAATGAAGGCATATTGTAACATGCCTATCCATACTATAGGCTAGGATAGCATTTCTTACATACTTAATTACATGGATACTTACTCAGTAGTGGGGCATTGGGCATTTGGCAGGCCACCTGGATCCATCGGTTCAGTTGGTCCTCCTTTCATCGCTTCAGGTCCGCATGATGGTGATGGAACTGTTCACCAGTCCTCGGAATGCCTGTGGCACTGGTGAGATCATGTGCCAACCAGTTCCATGCCTCTGCCTTATACCCTCCCCATTGAACCTGGCCCTGCATGAGTTGCGCTTCATGATTATGGACTAGGAGCCAAACCATTTATTTTGACTCATCAGCACCCCACCTTTGTGCTCTAAAGCAATTTCCCTCTCCTGCACCTGCCATCCTGACTGCAAATGGGTACCACAATCAGTTATGGTGTGTATTCCTGCCTATGGGGCTGATATATGCCGGTTTTCCCGCACTTATCTGTGATTGGCCATTTTGGATATTTCTCTGCTTACAGCAAACCTGCTTTGTCATGGATATATTTTCATTCATTCCTATATGTATGGTAATACTGTATTTCTCAGTACAATTGTCATGGCTTAGTGGTTCAGTACTTTGATTCAATCCTTTTCATTGCTTTTTTATTTTACTACTGTCTAGACAGGCTAGTAGGTGTTTTTGTGTAAAGGCAACTTTGCTACAGCTTGCCCAACATTGCCTGACGGTAAGTTGGTTGGCGCGCTGCGCAGCTCCGTGCAAATGGCTTACGCTGGGTAATGTGTTATTTAGCCATAAGCACTCATATTAAGCTGGGTAAAGCACTGCCCAGCTACGGGCACTCATATTGAGCTTGTTAAAGCACTGCTCAGCTACGGACAGTCATATTAAGCTTGTTAAAGTGCTGCTCAGCTATGGGCACTCATATTAAGCTTGTTAAAGTGCTGCTCAGCTACGGGCACTCATATTTAGCTTGTTAAAGTGCTGCTCAGCTACGGGCACTCATATTAAGCTTGTTAAAGCGCTGCTAAGCTACGAGCAATTATGCTCCTTTTTATATATACATAATATAGGTTTTGTTCAGAAATACATGGGCCATTTCATTACATTTTACTTAAATTAAATTTATATATATCGGAGAATTGTTTCATACTTATTTAAAGAAAAATGGAGGGGGATGTTGTGGGGCTCGAACCGTGACTACCTATTCTTTGGCCGGCATCTCTACCGCTATGCTATTGCTACTTTGCTTAATTTGCATATGTAGATCTTATATGCTTTTCAATGTCATATCTGCTAACTGTGGTTCAGCGAAGGGCATACCCGAGCAAACGAGCGCAAATGCAGGCAAACATTTTGGAAATTATAAAAAAAATAAAGGAAACTGCTATTTTTACATTTTACATATTTTCAGTAGGGTTTAGTCTGTGGGGATGTGTGGTGTTGTGTTCCTTGACATTTCAGCAGACTAGCGCGTGGGTGTTTACTTTCAGGACTCTGACTCTTCTGGGGGTGTCCCTTTGCTGTACTCGGCAATCGGACACGCCCCCTACTTTCCTACACGGACCTTGTTAGACTTGGGTATGATTCAGCATGTCGTCATGAATATGCATGGCATGCTAACGTCATACCATTCAACTGCAGCCTCCGAGTAAGACATACTAAGTCTTACACGGAGGTTTTGTAAATCCCGCCCATTCTAGCAATAGTCAAGACAGTGCAAGTTGCTTAAAAACAGAAAATGAAAGTGTTATGCACTTTGTCTGTGTAAGCATATATCTGATTTTATTCATCTGCTTACCTATTTGCTTCTTATTTGTGCTTTCCTAGATGCTATTGCAAAACAGCAAAATTAAAACTTTGAGAATCAGAAATTATAGACAAAACTGGATATTTATTTCAGTGGAAACTAGTGTCAAATGCTGATTCAAAACATGATACACTTTGTTAAAAAAGTGCTGGCTGGGTTTCCTAGAGAATATTACTACCAGTGCTCTGTGGGCAGTGCTGCAATGTCCAATATAGCAGTGGAGATATAATGTGATTCACTGACATGATAAAACCACATGCAGCAACATCTCTTTAGTGGCTCATCATCATGACTCTGAATTGAATACTGCCCAGTGACAGGTAACCATGCTATTGTTCTCCAAACCCTCTCATGCAATGCATTTACACACTTACCTACACAAACACACACACACACACACACACACACACACACACACACACACACGTGTATATGGATGCATGCACATACATACATGCATGTACACAAATATATACACATGATTTCTCAGTGCTTATTTCACACAATGCTAATGGTTATGATCCCGAAATACAAATCAATATCTATATGCTGTCGAGAGGCAATCTACACGGTTTTGTATCTCTCCCTAATTACCTTGATACAGCTATTCTTTGAATTGCATTACAGAATTCAGAGAAGTACACTGGCAAATTTAATATGAGCTGTGCCCCTGGGCTGCCACATTTGCATGCCACCTTGGCTGGTAATACAGGTGCAGTGCCACAGACAGGAGCAATCTTAAATGTATAGTGTTACAGGAGTCTCTGAGTCAATCTGCCATAATGCACTGAGAAGTCCTCCTACAAACAGAATTATACAGTGTGTTATGCATTTTTGAATCCCATATAGTAATAGTCAGCATGTCTCCACATGTACTAAAATAATCTCACTATTTCAAATAATTCCAGTGCACTGCCTTCTGTGCTGTGAGATATGGGAAATAGTCGCAAAAGTAAACTAACATATTTAGCAAGTTAGTTTATTTTATTATGCATTTTGCAGTTGGCATGCCCTCTAGCACTGTCATATCCCTACTCCTTAAATATGCCTAATTCAAGGTTGTGCAGTCTCCCATAAAAAAGAGATATTTAGTTGTGTAGAAAAGTGTAGCATTTCCTTTACTCTGAGGCTGTGCTAACTTGGAGTGAGAATATATTAATAACATAGACATGGGGAGAAAGGCAACTTGCTTCCTTGCAAAGATATATATTGCACATTACAGAAGTAGTTTACAATGGATCTAAGTAACCAACAATTCTGTACTGAGCTTATTTCTAATAGAAGCTCCTTCTCTGACTCCAAGAACATTGATAATATTCTTGCAGTCTATTTCTTTCCCATCTTCACAGCATCCACCCTCCTCTCTGCTAGACATATGCTGAGAAGAATTAAGTCCATCAGCCTTCAACCTGAGTCACTTCACTGTTTATATCCACAAGATATGGACAGCTGATGTTGTCATGCCCTCATGTAAAGGTGACCCTTCTACAGACCCTGGGGAATTATAGGCCTAGTCTTGCTAAAACAGGGTTACCAGATGTCCGGTTAAAGGAGGACATGTCCTCCTTTTTCGCGTTGTGTCCTCCATCTGAAAGGCATTGCCTAAAAAGGCACAAATGTCCGGCTTTCAGGACATTCAGGTACATCACATAAGAGGCAGCTCATCTCATAGGACTGCGGCTGACAGGACTGCGAAGTCGGCAGTCTCTCACATAATCTGTATACATGACATGGCTGCTGATTAGTCCCATTACTGTTGCATTCTCTTCCCGTGTTTTAGTTGCAAGGGAGAAAGAGAGAGAGTGGAGAAACAGGGGTCAACTATCGGATTGGTGCTCATTCAAGGTAAGTACTTTTTTTTTCCTGGCATGGCCAACCAGATGCTTTCTTTATTTTTTCCTGGCAGGGTCAACCAGATACTAATATTATGTATGAAACTTTTAAGGGTCGTTGATGACTTTTTTTTTATTTATATGTATTATAACCTGGGATGGTTTAACCAGATACTAGGGAGGGCAATGTGTTTTGGGGGCTGTTGATTTTCTTTTTTTAATACACTGGCTGACAGAGTCAACAGAACCAGATGATTCCTGTGGTCTGTGTTTTTTGGGCTATTGATTGTCAGGGCCAACCAGATACTTTCTTTATTTTTTTCTGGCAGGGTCAACCAGATACTAATACTATGCACGAAACTTTTAAGGGCCACTGATGACTTTTTCTTTTATATGTATTATAATCTGGCAGGGTTTAACCAGATACTGGGGAGGCGATGTGTTTTGGGGACTGCTGATTTTCTTTTTTTTAATACACTGGCAGGGTCAACGAAACCAGATGATTCATGTGGTCTGTGTGTTTTTTGCGGCTGTTGATAATGACTTTCTTTCATACGGGCCAGATGCAGTTAGGAAATAAGATACTGTTCACAAGCAAAGTAAATTAAGTAGCAGAAGCAAAGCAAGAAGGCAAATAAAAAAAAATCTGCATCAAGGATTAGTAGGGTACTAGTAATGTTTCTCTGAATTATGTATGTATGTAAGTGAAGGTTCTTTTCTGCTATTCTACTATAAGATACTTGCAGTCAAGCATCTAAATTAATACCGATTTTAAATGTGTTTTACTTATTAGCAAACTACCAGCTTAATATTAATATACACTGAAATGTTATTGTACAGCAGTCCAGGTGCCCCCTGTGTTGGTAAACAGCATGGGAGACTACCACAGAATACAAACAGTTATACTGGCAGTTGTGTCTTAACACAACTTTGTTTCATGGTATTAATGAGAAAGTTATTATTACACCTATCCTAAAGTTAAGAGATGCCAAATTATTACAGCATTTGTATGGTATAATTTATTGTTTGTCATACAATGAATATTCATTTATCTAGTATATTATTTTTAACATCAATAGTTTTGATGTTCTTAATATGTTTGTTGGATATATAAACTTTGTAAATTTTATAATTCATATTTGATTTGAATGATTCAGGTAGTTTGCCATTTTGTATATTAGTTGTACAGACCTACTTTTTTTTTATTTTCTACCTAATGCATTCATTCCTGTCATGTTTTAACAGTGGTTAGATAATTGTTTTCAACAACAGGTTTTATTTTGTTTTATTAAATGTAATTTTGTCATTACATTATTTTTTTAAATAAATTTTAAACATTATTGAATGAACTAATTGTAATATGTGACATAGTGTGTAAAAGCACTTATAAGAGGAGTCTATTTCAGTTCTGATGAAGTCCCTTATATGTTTGCATGGGACAAAAGCATATATAGAAAGTTTTGAACATTAAACTGTTTTTTTTTTATTTAAGCAATACAACTGTTTTCTTCCTGTTACCACTTTGTTGGTTATTTGCTCCTTTAACAACAACTTCGTGTTGTGGTGTCCTTGAAACAGCTTGTGTTTTACTGTTTTTTTAATGGTGTTACAGACAGCAGTGTGCAGAATGTAACTATCTTTGATTAGCTCTAATACAAGTTGTTCCATTATCAGTATGTTAAGGAATGTTATTTTCAGAATTAGATCTCCCTATCACAGAATGTCAATTTTTTGAATGAAGTGTCCACATTAAGGTATATGTCACTCTCTGTTGTATAACGTAATGTAAAAAAAATTGAGAATTGTGAATGAAACAAAACAGCTAGAACTGCTTTACTCTGTGGAGGAATGCAGTTTCACCAAAAATTGTAAAATATAGAAAAAAAATTATTTTGGCGAGTGGCATACTCCCCTCCACTCCTCACAGCCTCTTACACAAGTATAAAAATTCCACCATTGAAGAACCACAGACAAATGGCAAATGCCACTTTCAACAAAACACAACTGCTACAGCATAGAATCACAAAATCAGTGCAGGCCACACCAACGCATCCCAAACTACTTTTAAAATTAAAAAAAAAAATGTCCTTTGCAGAATTCCAGAAATGAGAGTGGAAATTAGTCTCACTTGAGTAAATAGAAGCATGTTGTTTGACTACAGTTTCAATAGTGTTTTTGCTGTGGAATTAAATGACACTGCCCACAATTTTTCTCAGTATATCTAAACTATTAAATTCAAATTTGGCTTATAAAATACACCAATAGAAATTTTAGAATAAGATCACATACACAAACCCCCTATAATTGGTTCAGTCCATATTATTTGTAATGAAGGATCTGATTTCATATGTAGTAGGATGTTAGCAAATCAAAACAAACTTCCTCCTGAGATAAATATATGTGGGCCCTTTTATGTGCGGCTAACTTCCCACCCATGAAAATAATGTATGTGACTTCACATTAGTAATATTAAATGTAAGCATGAAAGCTGTACAATATTTCAAAAGTCCCATAAAATGTTACAATGCTATCAGCTATTACATGAAAATGGAAGGAAGTAGTTCTTAATCTGGCTGATGCATTTCATCTTGGGTTTAATGAAGTTCTGCAATCATTCTGAATTATTTGTAGCAGCACTGAACTGTATTTCGTGAGCAGAACAGGACACTTTCTCCTTTATCCTCCTTTATCATGGTTTTGTCATCCTTTATGACATTTGGTGTCCTCCTTTGGGTTCAAAGGTATCTGGTAACCCTATGCTAGAATCATCTGCAAGGTTATGAGACATATTCTTGCTGAACTAAAAATGTTATACAGGTGACCTTATATCCCCAGACACACACCTTTTCATCTCTATAAAAGATAGATCCTGCCTGCTGAACCTGACTGAGTTCTTAGGGGCATACAATCCACACTGCCTATTTGGACCTTGTCAAGGCCTTAAATCCTATGCTATGGAGTAATCTAAATGTATACAAAAGAGGTTCCTCAGGACTGAATTTTTCTGCGTCTCAAATAAAATAGGGAGTATGATCTCTAAAAATTATTAAGATTTTTTACTCTTTTTGTTACCTGACAGGCTTATTGTTGCAATGCAATTATATATTCAGTCAGAATTTGTTTTGTACCTACAAAAAACAAAGTAGGTGATCTTTAAGGCAATGTTAGCTTCAAATATGTGAGACCAGGGAACTAAACTTTCAATATATTCAAGAAATGCACATGCAAAAAAAATGTGCACATCAAAAAGATACCTGCATGAATTTCTTTCATTATAGAAAGGCTTTTTACTGTGCAAATCATGAAAAACTCTTGGCCACACTGAGATAGTGTACAAGAACAGCTTACAATTCTCAGAGCCTATATATATAAATGCAGAATCAACAGTTTGACCAGATCAAGGGGAAACAGAATGTTTTAAAATTGGTGAAGGTGCATGTAAAGGCAGGAAATGTCACCAGAAAGCAGGACTGCATGAAGAAAATCTAGGTGTAACAAGCAGAGGATGAATTAGTAAACAACTATCACTATTGTGACAATGTCATACTACTGCTTGAAAGTAAAGATGGTCTGATATATCTGCTTAACAAGCTTAAACAATATTGTCCAAATCAGTCTGTAGCATAACATGAGGGGGATAAAAACATGACAACATGTAAAATGAATACATTTATTCTTGTTGGAAAAGAAATCAAAATTATCCTACCTGGCTTGATAATCAATAAATGAATAAGTAGACAAGTAATTCAATGGAAATCTCAGATTGAACAACCATGAATGATTTACATATGAGCTTCAAGTGCAGAGCTATATTTTTATGTATGAAAAGTAAGCTCGCTGAAGTTGTGTTATTTTTAATAAAGACATACATATATCGTTTAATGGTGACGAAATAAAATAGGAAGTAAATTAATGCCTTTGAGTTACGATGCTGATGAACATTACTGTGTGTACAGAGGACTGCCTGAAAAATAAATCATTTGCCATTGGAGGAGCTAAAAACGAAATACTCCCTGGGAGTTCAAATGATTTCCAAACTTCGGACATAGCATGCGAAGACAAAAATCATTAGAAAAAGATGACATGCATGGCAAGGTTATAAGGTCACTGCAAAACAGAAAGGCTGGCAATGTGATGATGCAATACAATAATTATAGTGATGGATAACCTTCAATCAGATACTAGTGAACAGAATGAAGACAGGCAGTTTTCAGGACAACTACCCATAATGGTGCTATGAACTGGCACAGTCCCACAGCACTTAACAACAGTAACAACAATAGTATGTTTCAATAGTGCATCACTCAAACACAACTGAGCTTCTAACACTTGCGGATAAGTATTACATATAATGCAAGGTCTTGTTCTAATATTAATAAATAATAATGTTGTGATATTGTCTTTCTTAAGGAACAAAATATACAGGTATAGAAAACCCAAGTGTCATATTGCTCTGTTATAATCACTTTTTTAAGATATTAATTCAAATATAAAACATAATATAGATAGTGCAGCTAAACAGTTATCAGTGGAAGAATGGAACATAAATCAGTATAAAGTAACTATAAATGGTATCAGTTGTGAAAGTGCTTACGGATAAGTATACACACAAGAATATTAGTAAGAATGTGACGGCAAATATTTGGTTGGCAAATTAATTTTGCTTTCAAAACAACATAACAATCCTTCCTTAATAAAAGCTAGAAATGGTATCTGTTGGTGAAAATATAAGTGTTATGATTATATATAAATCATCAAAAGGAAACAAAATAGTAAACAATCTTGTAAGCTAAACAAGCCTGACTCCATGGTGCAAATGAGTGTTGCCCTTAGTGACCCAGGTGAGCAATGTTCTATTTATGTCCTGGGCACTAGAGGTTGAGGAGTGAAGGAGTGTGCCATCTCCTAAGGAGTATGGAGGGTAGTGGGCAGATATAGAGCACACATGGACATGTGAGTACTGTGGTGGTGACTGTAGGTACTACTTTCTGTACTAGAGTGGAGGAAATGGGGCTGATTGTTAGCAATGACATCCTTTGCAGAAGTGATGGATGACTAGTGCAGACACCCCATTGCATGTCCTCCTCTAGCAAACACAAGCTGGGTATCATTCACTGGGACGGTACAGCCAACCAAAAAAGAAAAAAAAAATGAACTACCTCTAATGGCTTTCTCAATGACAGCCCCTCTCAGCCCACCCCTAGCCTAGTGATGGAGAAAAACAGGATGATTGGCAGGGAGGTAGATGAAAGTTAACAGATAATAGAGTCAAAGAGTGATAAAAAAATCTCATATTCTAAAATATAAACTGACAAGATTTCCAAGTCTTCCATTATACGAGCTTCATGTATTAATTGCTAGGCAGCATATTAACCACAGGAAGCACTTATAATGCAAATAGACTGATGGTTAGACTGGATATCTTGACCGTTCTTGTAACCCACTACATTTAACTGTCATTCCCATCCTGACATTGATGGGATGGAGATGACAGATTTGATCTAATAAATTTGGTGGGATGACGTTGCTGGACAGGTACTGTTTTTCTCTGGAGTGTTATATGGAACATTAGTACTACAGGGTGGTGAGAGTCCTGGCAGGACTGAGAAACTTAACATTTTTCTTCATGAAGCACCTTAATCTAGTCTATAGGATGACTAACAAACAAAACATTATATTTTTTTATTTTTTGCATGCAGCTAAAATGTGAGATGTCAAAGCCTTTGATATGCTCACCTACATTGCTTGAGTACATCTTCTAACAATTCTTGTTACTGTTGTCCTAGATGTTGCATACACTGAGTCTGAGCTATATAAGTGTTGTAAAGAAACTTTCTTTCTCAGCTGTTTTTGTTAATTGGCAAATCATGTTCATCTTTAAATCTAATATTTTATTAAGATTATTTGAATCTGTGCCACAGCTATGTGTGGATATAGCAAAATGCCAGAAAGACACTTACTAGCTCTATCAGTGGAAGTACTGGAAGTGTGTACTTTTATTTTTGCTAAGTTTGGCTTTTTTATTAAACTTGTCTGACCTCCCCTTTTTCTTTCAAATGAAAGAATCCCACCAAGTATCAATGGTTAAGTCAAAGCAGAAAGTGCCTTTATCATGCTTATACATGCTTACGCAAGACATACTAACCTATGTGCTGGCATTTGAGTGTCTGGGTAAACTAATGTATTGCCAGAAAGCTTCAAAACTCTGAGATATGGAAGGAATCCTGCCCACAGCATCTCTAAATACCTTCTCTATGTAGACAGAACTTGTGTTATAGGCCATTTTGAAAATGCACTCACGTTAGTTATCATTTCATTAATGAACATGTACTGAGCAGGTGATAGGGAAGATTCAAAAGAAGAGTCTTACTTGTCTGATTGATAAACCAAGGGAAATTCTCATGTGAAGAGTAAAAATATTTATCTTTCTTTGAAGAAAGAGAATGGTTCCTCCTTAATGTACTGATTTTAAACAGGTGTTCATTGGTATTAATGAAGGTTTGCAATGAGTTAGCCTAAACGTGAATGTGCACTGGTTACCAATGGGAACCAACATCAGTACTGTGTGGTGTTTCACTGCAGCAGATATAATCCCCTTAACTTGTATTTTATAATCAATAAAGGATATACTCCATACTGAGAACCATTACTTTTTGCCACACAGAATAAACCTTTACATGGGATACAATAGTAGGCTTTTCTACAATGGAAACTAATGAGAACAAATACTAAACCTGATTTTAGCCGAAAGACCAAACATCTGGATTATGTACCTCTTCTATCTATGGAATAGTTTTAGATGGATACTCTGGCAGTATTGGCACTGGTACAGAACAGGCTTGGATACCGATGAAGGTATCTGTTTTATAATATATATATATATATATATATATATATATATATATATATATATATATATATATCAAAGACACCAACTGTGGTGCAGATTCTACTGTCATTTTAATAACCAGCTTTGTACCTCTATCTTTGAGAGTCAGTAAAATGTGATTCAGCCATAGTGAAGCTTGTTAAAGGGTGCATGGATTCAGAGTCCAAAGGCAAAATATTTTTCTTCTTCATCTTCTTAAGGGCCCATCTCTGTAGCAGATTATTCTTTCCTATCTTATCGGGTGCTAGTTGTATGGTGAAATATTTATTTTTCGATTCTTTTTGAGAACCTTGAGGTATTTAACTGTAATAAATGAATTCAACATAATCAGTCTTCTTTTTTTCCTGATTACTTACATTTACTAGAGTGTTCACATTCCTTCACATTATGGTTAGGCCATAAGAAAATAGATATTGTGGAAATCTTTGGGTACTATATGCAAACTACATGTATTGATGAGAACTTCAGTCCCATAAAGGAAAAAGTCAAGAGAAACTGCTGCAGTGAAAATAACTGAAAACTAAAAATACAGTGAAAAGTGTTCAGGCATAGGTCAATTGGTGCCCTAGGTGAAAAGGCTCTATGGCACATGCCCCCAACCACTGTTGCACCCCCCCACACTCATACACACACACAAGCAAACCACCCTGTGTCTCATCAACCCAGCCTTACCTATACATACAAATTATATTTTATTTCTTTTTCTCACAAATTGTCTTACTGTGTTTCCCTACATTTATTTATTCATTCAACACACTTTATCTAGGCAAGACTGCTCTCTGATAACTGTGTAGTAAAAATTGCATTAAAATGGAGACTAAGAGCTGCAAGAATCCAGCAGGCGTTTTCTGGATGCTTTTCTATGGTACCTTTTACAGCTTTTTTTTAAACAAGCTTCACATCCAATGATGGCCTAAACAAAACTCATGATTAAGGGAAGAAGTTCAATCTTTGCTTTTCGACTTTGCTTTCCCCTAAGTCATTGAAACACGCCATAACTGACCAAGATTGCACTGAAATAAATGGGGTGGAAATAACTACATTAAGCTAGGGGGGTCTGGGGGCTTTCCACTGAAGTCATGTGATTGTAGTCACTCTAAGGGGCATACTACAGTTTTTTAAAACAACATTTTCATGCAATAATATAACTAAGGGAAGAAAATTAGTCTTGCTCTTCAAATTTTGTTTTTTCTTTGAATCCTTTCAATATTCCATAAATTACTAAGACTACACTGTAATAACTGTGGTGGAAATAACTGTATGAAGCCAAGGGGGTTCTACATGCTCTGAGGTGCATTTTACAGTTTTTTTTAAACAACCTTTCATTCAATGATGGCCTGATCAAAAATTGTGATTAAGGGAAGAAATTCAATTTTGCTCTTCAACTCTGGTTTTCCTTGAATCATTACAAAGCATTCTTACTGACCATGACTGGGTAATAATAATTAAACTAAGCTGGGGGGGGGGGTCTAGGGATCACTAGACATCAGTAACCATAGGGTTATAGATGCTTTTAGCTTCTTATCAATTTTTTGATTAAATGATGAGCTCAACAAAATCATACACAAGGAAAAAATTAAATCATATTTGTTTTTTCATTTTAAGGAAGAAAGGAGTTGTAAGTGAGGTTTAATGCTCAAAGTCAAACGAATAGCAATGCATAATAAACACAGAAGACTGAACAGAAGACAAATGTTTGTGATGATAAATCACACCTAGAAACAGTACCCATCTTCCTAAACCACCTTAAAAAGGAAGTCAATTTCTGTGTATCCTGTCTGGTGTCAAATTTGGATAATGTCACACTTTTACAAAACTTTAGAAACAAAAAGAACATAGTTGAAGAGAGACAAACAAACATAATGCTACTTTACCCTTCTTCAAAAGATAGCCACCAGTATATGCATCTGATGTTTGAATATGGAGGGAAAAATGAAAGCATACTGTTCCTGTACAAACTTAGGTTTTCTGCGTGCCCCTCCAAAGTGTGTGAAAAAAGTTAAAGAAATAATGGCATCATCCCCAGCTCCCCACATAAGGTATAGTGATGTGCCTCTGAGCAGGGCTGATTTTAGAGTGGTGGGATACAGGGCAGATGCCACAACTAAACCTGTGTTAAACTCTGCTTATACAGCCTAGTGTGTGGGAGTCACCTGCCCACTAGAAGCAATGGAGATGTGGGTATTCCATGATTCATTTTATCGCTTTGTGAAATCACTGTAAACTGGGTAGGTGACAAGAGGATCAGTTACTTTGATCCAGACAATGCCAAAAAGCAGTTATAGCCACATCTATATACAGTTTAGATGTTGGATTGTAATAAAAACAGGATAACCATCTTGCAATTAGAATGCATTTTACTTCTGTTTCAGTTGCCACATATTAAAGTATTCAGTGTTGCTTCACACAAATCACACTAGTCCAGCAAAACCAGAATAATAAGCAATAGCAGGCAGCTAGTCATTTTCCTGCACACAGTCCTAGCAATTTTCTCTACTCCATCTGTGCATATCAAGTGTCAAATTAAGTAGTTTATCTTACTTCTCACAAATGTACTCTAATCCTGCAAAACTGTTAGAAGTGATTGCTTAAAATTGAGCAAACAACAAAGAGCATCTAGCTAACCCAACACCATACCTCTCAACTTTTTACCTTCAGAATCAGGTACAAATCCAAAATTAGTCAGGACACTTTTTAAATATATTACTACTAGTAAAATGAGGAGTTGACAATACAAAAATAATATGCATTTTCTGAAGCAAAAGAAGTCTATAACTCTAATTATTGTCATTGTTCATGAAGTGTAATCCTCACCTTTTCTCCTAAATTTACCAGGGATTTGGAGAGATAGATACGTTTTTTGCACCAAAATTAGGGCATTTGAGAGGTATATCCAACCCCCATCCAGCAGTTATAATCATGAGGTCTGATGCCATGTTCATGTAATAAGTTCCCCTTTGTTAGTAGTCTGCACATTACAGTATTCCAAGTTGTTACAAGCAAATCACATAATCATAAATATCATCCAAAATATGTGGTTGCCCACTGCCATCATCATGAAATAAAACCCACTTATCTCATTGCTTCAGTCTCAAAGTATCTCTCACCAGAATTCAGCTAAATAGCCTTCTTGTCCATCCTAACTCCTTCAACAGCCCAGCATTATATTAAAGAAAAATCTTATCATAGTGATGCTAGCCTTCACTTTAGTCATATTGATGGCTTTGCACCTATCATTTGAACGTTGCAAGGTAATGCAACACTGGTGTGACTTTGACTTGAATGGGCAAGTCAAGTGAAGCACCCCCCCCCCAAGGCACCCATCACACTGTGATGTAAATGCATTTTGTAGAACTACGATAAAATAAATAAGGAAGTCAGGAAGAATGATCTTAGTACAGCACCATAGGCGGATTTCTAATTGGCCTATGAATAACACTGTCCCTGGGCATAACGACAGATTACAGACACACTCAATTCAACATGAATAGAACAGAATATGGAATGGCACAAGATGTGTAAGATACTCTTGTTGCAACTATCTCAGAACCTTTGCAAAGACAAAAAAATAAGTACTGGTTCCTTGCAGAAAATATAACTCTACTTAGAGAAGCTCTGGCTAGCAAAAAGGGAGACATAAGGTGTTTAAACCCAAATATTATGGCTTATTGTTACAATCAGCCTCCAAAAGGAAAAATGCTTTTTAAGAGTATTAACAACATTACTTTAAGCAGTGTATGATGTGTGTATGTGTGTGGTTGTGTTTGTAAATGTGTCGTGTCTAAGTATAATGAACAATTTTTGTACTTGAAGGCACATCTGTCTTTCAAAGAAAAGAAATCCTTAATGAAAAAATGAGGTTTGTAGTGAATTAATCATATTTCTTATGTATGACTGACTTACCTGGGAAGGAATCTTGGACTGTGTAGAGAAAAACTTCTCTAACACAGCATTTGGTGTGGCTTGCAGTCGTGCTCTATTCTTAATACTGAGGGACTTTGCAAATGGCAATGCTACCAACCTAAAAAATGCAACAGTAAAATCAAGATAAATAATTTGTAACTGACTTGTCTTATAAATATTAAAATTTCAGATTTCAGCAAAAAATACTGAACTGTTTTATGAAAATATAGGATATCAGTATTTTATTTCAGTTGTTTTTATCTGGTTTATTTATGACTGTCATTCACATTTTTGCCTACAAACAAAAACATATTTCATGCCAGTTTAACCAGAATGAAGATACCAAAGTCTCTCCTACTCAAGTATCTCTGATTATTTGTTGATACATTGGTATTAATCACATTGTAGTGTTTGTCATTCCTGCGTGATGTATAATACAAAGGCCTAGCTTGAATGAATGTTCTTTAAAGAGCCACATTTGCTAAAATTTATCACTTTTTTTGACATCATAGCAAGGTAGTCCAGAAGCTGTGTTGTAAAGAGACAGCGTCTCTTCTCAGGGGGAAAATGATTCAGTTGCACTTCAGGTCCACCTCACTGAATATAAGATATCATCCCAAATAGCAAAAAAACATCAAAACAAGTGTTGCTATTTGAAGAATCTGTAAACACTGTGATACATAGCTGCATGTAAATAAAGGCTTTATCTCCAAAGCTCACATTTCCAGCTTGGTCAGCTAAAAATATTCTATAGCAGTACTCCTATACATACATAGGACTGCTTTTATTCACTTTGGCAAATGTGCACCTTTAGTGCAAGCAGGCAAGACATAACATGAAATACAATTAATAGGTTAGGGACACAACTTCAATGAATGGGTTTTTGTAACTGCTAAATAATAATTATTGGTCAGTGGAGTGTCATTTCACTAACAAGATCTGCCACAATGCTCCTTGTCTAATAATATGCAAAAAAAAAAAAAAAAAAAAGCAACAAGGAAAACAGACCAGTTTTAAGCTGGGTCACATTTTTGTAAACATTTGCAATGGCAACTGATGGGAGCTATATATTAAGCAGTTGTGTGAATAATTTGAACAATTCAGGAAGCATTTCATACCATTTTATTTCCCAATTCACCACACAATGCAACCACTCACACCTGGTGTACTGACCATTTACATTACTGTAATGTTTCTATATGAGGAAAATAAACTTCCAGGAAGCTATAATGAAAGCATCTGGAACTTCCATGTTTGGAAGTAGAACAGCAATTTAAAGCTGAGCCCATGTGTTAGTCATGAGTCTGTTTTAATGAAGCACCTTCTCTCATGGTTTGGCTTACAGAATGCAGACACCATACCTCTTTTGTGAGTTTCTAAACTATCAGCAAGACACTATACCAGCAAAATACCAGAAAGAAGGGACATCCTTATATCTTAACCAGTGTCAAAATATCCTGAAAATACTTCACTGTTTCACTGAACCCCACCCCCCCCAGATGGAACTGTCAACTATGCCGAGTTATACACCAATGCTTTATACAAACACCTGTATAGCTGCATTGACTCAGTTGTACCTGATAGAACTAAAACAAGCTCTTCAAGGAAGAGCAAACCTGCCTGGTGGACAACTGCCATTAGCAGGCTTAACAATAATAATAAGAAATTGCTGTCTAAGAGCAAGAAGGAGTGAGCGCTATACTGGAAAAACTCCCTCCTCAGCTTAAACAAGCGAATACGACTTCTTGTGAAGTCCTCAAAGCAAACTACTAATCCAAATTAGCCTCCTCAACTAACGACAACCATAAGGCATTCTTTAGTTACATCAGTAACCTAAAAGGAAAGGCTCAGATTTGTGATGAAATCATACTTAATGATACCAGATATACTGAGCCTGTAGACATAGCTGACTTGTTGGCTGACAGGTTCTGTGAAAGCATCACTCTCCTGTCCTCATCACATGTACCCCATAACATCCCTACCACCTGTCCCCTACCTTGTATCTCTTAAGAGCAGGTTGTAAACACCCTCTCTAAGGCAAAAACACAGCATCTATGGGACCTGATAACATCCCAGGCTGCGTCCTACATGGGCTCCAACAAGAATTAGCAACACAATGGGTACTCTTTTTAGTCATAGTCTAAGCACCGGCTTCATCCCAGCTGAATGGAAAACAGCCACTGTTATTCCCTTTCACAAAATTGGTGCTTCCACTGACCCTGGGAACTATAGACCTATTAGCCTAACTAGCCTTATCTGCAAGGCCATGGAGCAAATTATAATGGGCCTTATCAACAAAGATATAGGTAATCTTCAAACACTTGACCCTACTCAGTTTGGATTTGTCAAAGGGAGATCATGCCTGTTCAACCTATTGGGACTTCTTTGAGACAGTCACCAAGGCCCTGGATGAGGGGAAATCTGTGCATACAGCCTACCTAGACTTAGCCAAGGATTTTGACAATATCCCCCACATAGGATCATTGACAAACTCACCCAGCTAGGTATCAACCCTTATATCATTAGATGGGTTGCTAACTGGCTCAGTGATAGAACCCATATAGTCAAAATAGGTTAATCCACCTCCAACAGCAGACCTGTAACCAGTGGTGATCCACGGGGATCAGTCCTGGGACCTCTACTGTTTAGAATCTATTTCTCTGAAGTGCAAGCTAAAACTGAAGCTCTGTGGCTGACAATGTTTGCTGATGACTGCAAATTGGGACCAGTCATAGAATCTCCAAATGATGTCAACATCCTACAAGAAGGTCTTACACAAACAAATGATTGGTGCCAAAGTCATGGCCTTAAACTCAGTGCTAAAAATGTATTATTATCCCTTTCAGTAAGAACAATGTTCCAGCTAACTGCCACATCAATAGCAACACCCTAAGTATGCACTCAGTGGTGAGAAACCTGGGCACACAGGTTGACAGCAACATTACCTTTGATCACCATGTCTCCACAGTGGTAAGAAGGGCGTTCTGTATTACTCATCTCATTATAAGGGCATTGCCTCCAGAAAATAAGAAGCTATAACCTCCCTGTCCTCTTCCCTCGTCAGGCCAATAATTGAGTACCAACACCTTTCCAAGCACCTGCAGCAACTGGGGAGACCACAAAGGTTCCTCACAAGGCAAATTCAAGGTCTTCAACTTCTGTCCTATGCGGATCATCTGAAATCACTGTCACTTTATTCTGTTTCATGCAGACTACTCAGAGGCAATCTCTACCTTGCATATGAAGCAATCTCTGACCCTGCTTTATTGGAAATGCTGCATATCCACAAGTCAAATGTTACACAGGTTACTCACTCTAAAGACCTTAACCTGGTATGTGACATTAATGGAACCTGCTGGAGAGACAGATTTGTCTCCCAGAGGTTACCACACCTTTGGAACAGACTCCCACTTCATGTCAAACAGACCACCTTGATGGACCTCTTCAAACACGGTCTGGACAATTGGATCTGTAACCATAAATTCACCACAGAGGTTCCACCTGTGTTCCTCTTGGACAGAGGCAATATGTGCTGATCATGGAAATAAGGGTAGAACTTGGATATGCTTGTAAGGGCCCTAGACCCATCAGCCTAGTAACTTCCTATGATCCTAAGGGGTCTATATCACTACATCGAGCCATAAGAAATGCCATTCATTGAATTCCTCTCATTTTTGGGAGCTGCACCCCCACACCCCTGCTAATTATATATACCAACTCTGAGATCACCCTACAGTGGGGAAAGGGCAAATTTCACAATCCTCACTGTACCACGATCTCAGTATGAACAGTTCGATGAATTGCATGTTTGATGAAAGTACACTGAAAATGCCATTCACGGAACAGATTTTACACTAAACTGATAGAGATCCATCCTATGATTCTATAATAGGAAAGGAATGCAGTGAAGGGATGAGATCTTAAGAACTCTCGCCTTACATTTTTTTAAAGGAGGGAACTGGATTGTTTTGTACTGGTAAAATGTTGCATTGAGAATGACCCCTTAGAGGAAGAATCACAGAAAATACAGCTGCCTCTGTACCACTAATCTGAATGTGGATGAATGAGTTCCTGTGCTCTGTGATGGCACAGCATCCCATTAGGGCCTGTTTTCCACAGACTGATGAAATAGGCTCTGGCCTCATGACATGAAGTTACAAGAAACTGGGCACAGAAAATAAATGGCTCCTTGGATGACATGAAGGTTTCCACTGATACTGCCCACAACCATAACCCTTCATCAAAGCACACGTCTCATTTATTTTAAGGGTACCCCCTTTCACAAGATCACACATCAGCCACTACACTGCATGATTCTCTCAGGAAAATAGTCTTAGGCAAAACTTCTAAGTATACCTGACATTAACATAAGACAGCACCAGAAGGCAAAGTACAAAACTCCAACCCCAAAGTACTGAAGTGTCTCACTAACAAGGAAAAACAAAGCTTTTTCCAAGATACTAATGCTCAAATCAGAGAAATTCATATGCCATGTTCCAAAAAACTTATTCTGGAATTCCCAAAGAAAGGAAAAGGAGGAAAAGCAAATGCCTGACATTTGTTAAGAAACAAGTATTCCCTTTTGTTTGAGTAAAGGTAGCCTTGGAAATGATTATCTGAAAAAGGTGTTGTGGGCGGTATAACCACACAAGGGATCTGTCAGGTGTAATTTTTACCATTTTCCACTACTGATGTCAAGATTGCTGTTTGATACACTTATGGAAAAAATGTAATAACCATTTGAAGTGCCTGGACACGATAGACCTAGTCCTGAAACATGGAGACTGAATGGCTGAAAAAACAAATGGACTTACTCATGTTATATCCATGAATGCCATTTCCTGAATATTCCCTCTTCTCCAATTTATGACAGTTTCATAGCTGGTATATAAAAGTTTGACATGGGGGTGATGCAGGAGAGCTTGACACCCAGCAAAAAAAAAAAAAGTTTAAAAGAGAAGAATGATGTTCGAGATTTGTCCCTCTAGATTTTCAGTGCTTATTTTTCAGCTTTTTGGCACACAGCATTACGAGTGATGACATTTCAGTAGGGAGCTAAAAAATGTCTGTCATTTACTAGGATATACTAGGAATACATGGCGAACATACAGGCAACATTCATAAAAACATTCCAGCTGGGGGAAAATAACTATCATCATAAATAAAAATGCAAAACAGTGTTTTTTTGCAAGGGAGGTATGTCGCTTGGGCGCTATATTTCAGACTTTAGTAAGTCTGAAATTGTACAGTATTGAGGATAGGTTTAAACCTCTTTACCCTCACTGTTCCAGAATCTCACTTTATTAAATATCCCTGTTTCACTGAAACACAGGAAAGTAGTTTGATAATTCAGGTTTCATTAGAACATGGATCAGCTAACAGCAAGGAACTCACATATTAACTGATGCATCCCTCAAGCATCTCTGCAGAAAGCAACCACTCACAGAATAATGAATCAACAGGTAAGTGACATCAAAAATGAGACAGAATATTTGGAAGAATAATCCATAAAGACTGACGTGCAATGTCTTACCTAAGAAAACGGCATCCGACAGTAGGGAATATGCACATTAGACAATGCACTGAAAAATACCAAGATAATAGACTTGACATGTGTGATCACAGACCTTGCAACAGGCATATTGTAGCGTTCTGCACACCATGTAAAACACGTAAGTTGATGTTTTTCATTATTTTCTGTTTAGAGAGATGTTTTCTGGTATGCTTGTTTTCTGTGCTTTAAATAATGACTGAGTGGTGATTTGGTGACTCATTCTCCTCTGATATACCAGATCCAAATGTTTACATTCATTACTTATTGATTTAACATAAGTTAGGTTAGCATGAACCACATTCTTAAGTTCATAAGTTCATTGTATCCAGTGTTTAGACTTTAAGGTCATTGAGGGAGACTGACTCCCTAGTGCCAAACCAATATTTATTCTTACCTACACAATTGTCTTAGTGTTCAAATAATTTTACATCAATGATATATGATACAGAAAGATTTGAACTAGCTATTTCATACTTTAGACATGCAAGTGGTCATCTATTTCATCCTGTTGGAATACAAGTGGTGGTAGCAGTCCCAATATTCAGCTGCACTGTAAGTTTGACCAAAAATGTCTTCTTGCTAACTATGATGGTCTGGTTTTGACTATCAATCATAGGTTCATAGTTTAGTACTAAGCTAAGTGCCCTTGTGAGACATTTTAAGGCTAGCCAATTATCCCTTATGAGACTCAAACCCTGCACCTTGTGTTTGTAAAGCAAACATCTCAGCCATTAAGCCACCTTCCCAACCCCTCATCCTCAGACACCAGCTCTCTTGCCTTCCCCTTGAGAGGTGGAGAATATGGAAGTATGCACCATCATACTCTAAGCCACATTGATGAATAGTGCACATGTGATATATGAAAAGCTCGTGCACCTGTTAGAAGCATATTCCCTGAAGGTTTGCACAATATGGTGAAATACAAATCTGTTATTTGACACAGTACATCAAAACAACATTCCTAACATTACCATTAGGATATGCTTATCTGTCAGGTACAGAATCCCTGTATCTCTTGACTGTCTATGCTTATTTTATATATATATATATACATATATATATATATATATATATAGATATATATATATATATATATATATATATATATATATATATATATATGTGTGTGTGTGTGTGTGTGTGTGTGTGTGTGTTTGTGTGTGTTTTTTGCAAGAGCAACCCATTTAGACTTAGTGGATTTCACAGAACTACCTAAATGGCACTATCATACTCCCAAGCCACCAGTTTCCTTTCTTTAAGACTGACACTAAGCTTAAAATTTTTTTTCTTTGCATAGTAAAGGGTAGGTACCATTTTTGTTTCCTGCTTTTCTTTGCCTCTATTCTGTGCACATCCTGGAGAAACATGAGGTCTAGAGAACTGTATACACTACTCCAGTTTGGTTATGACTAGCTGCCTATGCAGAGAGGGATGATTTCTAATTTTCCACTGTGGCTGCCTTTTACTTTGCATTCCAGTACACCATCTGATATTTCTGCTGCTTTGTCTTTCTGATAAATTACCTTTAGATCATCAAATATAAGTAACCCACACAAGTTATTTTATTACTACTACTCCCCCCCCGGTTTTATACTTTTTGTATAAGATACTGTTTCCCACGTGCAATATTTTGCAATATTTTGCATTTTTACACTGAATTTGAGCTGTTTTATTTTTTTGTTCCATTAAATTTGCAAATTCCCTTATTATCTTTTCTATGCCTTCATGTTAAGGGTTCAGTACCTTGAAGAAAAAATAGCTGATGGTTAACGGACTGAATTGCCATCATTGAAATTCATCATGACAATATTTGTCTGCAATGAAGTAAGGACACTTGGCAGCCACCCATGATGGAGCAGCTCCTCTGTGCCACTGATTGATATATGCCAAACACCACAGCCACTATGGGACTAAGTGTGCAGCTAGCATTCAATGGGAGAGGCTCTTAGTGAAAATATATGTTGTGGTACTGTCTAACAGACAAACTGCAGTCCATCACCTGTCTGGCTGCCCTTGTGTATCAGCTTTATAACATAACTTTTTTTTCTTCAAGACCATCTGCAATGTCTCTTGCAAATATATCAAAAAGGACAGGTCTTAGTGGTGACAACTAAGTGTCCTTTCATATCAGCAGACTCCATTTACTATGACCTTCTGTAGAATTTTTTTGTGGACAGTATTTTATCCATGCTACCATATTATCACTTACTCCAAAGCTACATGTCTTAACATGTAACACTTAAAAATACCTTACTCAATCAGTTTTAGTGGCACTGAACTGTTCCGTGTGATGCTACACCCACCACAATTCTGAAAAAATAACACCTCACAGCTATCTTGTCTTGACATGAAACAGAGGTGGACATTGGGATATTGCTACCAAGTGTTTGATTTTCCTGGCTTCTGTTAGCTCTAAGAAGGATGCCATTATGTAGATGATAGTCTCTATTTTCTTGAATGAGGCTAGAATGTTCTCTTTCTTGGCAGGTTATTGTTCAGTCTCCTTTAACATCATGCACAGTAAGAATGGAAGTCCACTGTAGTAAGATGGCGGTTTACTTAAATACATCATATTTACTTAATTAATAGATGGTATTTAAGTCATACAGCTGGCACCTCGGCGTTCATGCAAATCTACTGCCAATCATTAGTGGACCGGATTTCAGCTGTGGCAATCCCTAACCGGGAAAAGCCGAAAGACAACAACAACAACATTTAAGTCATACACAGATTTGAGTAAGACAGTGATTTATTTAAGGACAGACCCAATATTTACCTAAATATTAAGTAGCACTTCTAACTACATGAAAGACAATGGTGATTTTGCTTCCACTTTCTCATCAATATTTATTAGGTTATCTGCACACTTCAGCACCAAAAGAACTTACTGAGTGGTGTACATCAAAGTGTCATACATTTAGTTAGGTAGCCCTGAAGTAGGTGATATTGTGGTAGCATAGATATGATATTGGCCACAATAAAGATAGAGGGCCCTAGTAAATGGAGTCTGCTCATTTGGATGGATCCTTACCAGAACAGCACCACAGTGGTCGCCACTTGCACTTATCTGAGGCAGGGTCATAGAGAGATGTTATGATCCTTACCAGAACAGCACCACAGTGGTCGCCCCTTGCACTTATCTGAGGCAGGGTCATAGAGAGATGTTATGATCCTTACCAGAACAGCACCACAGTGGTCGCCCCTTGCACTTATCTGAGGCAGGGTCATAGAGAGATGTTATGATCCTTACCAGAACAGCACCACAGTGGTCGCCCCTTGCACTTATCTGAGGCAGGGTCACAGAGAGATGTTATGATCCTTACCAGAACAGCACCACAGTGGTCGCCCCTTGCACTTATCTGAGGCAGGGTCACAGAGAGATGTTATGATCCTTACCAGAACAGCACCACAGTGGTCGCCCCTTGCACTTATCTGAGGCAGGGTCATAGAGAGATGTTATGATCCTTACCAGAAGAGCACCACAGTGGTCGCCCCTTGCACTTATCTGAGGCAGGGTCATAGAGAGATGTTATGATCCTTACCAGAACAGCACCACAGTGGTCGCCTTGCACTTATCTGAGGCAGGGTCATAGAGAGATGTTATGATCCTTACCAGAACAGTACCACAGTGGTCGCCTTGCACTTATCTGAGGCAGGGTCATAGAGAGATGTTATGATCCTTGCAGAACAGCACCACAGTGGTCGCCTTGCACTTATCTGAGGCAGGGTCATAGAGAGATGTTATGATCCTTACCAGAACAGCACCACAGTGGTAAGCCTTGCACTTATCTGAGGCAGGGTCATAGAGAGATGTTATGATCCTTACCAGAACAGCACCACAGTGGTCGCCCCTTGCACTTATCTGAGGCAGGGTCATAGAGAGATGTTATGTTCCTTACCAGAACAGCACCACAGTGGTCGCCCTTGCACTTATCTGAGGCAGAGTCATAGAGAGATGTTATGATCCTTACCAGAACAGCACCACAGTGGTCGCCTTGCACTTATCTGAGGCAGGGTCATAGAGAGATGTTATGATCCTTACCAGAACAGCACCACAGTGGTGCCTTGCACTTATCTGAGGCAGGGTCACAGAGAGATGTTATGATCCTTACCAGAACAGCACCACAGTGGTCGCCCTTGCACTTATCTGAGGCAGGGTCATAGAGATGTTATGATCCTTACCAGAACAGCACCACAGTGGTCGCCTTGCACTTATCTGAGGCAGGGTCACAGAGAGATGTTATGATCCTTACCAGAACAGCACCACAGTGGTCGCCTTGCACTTATCTGAGGCAGGGTCACAGAGAGATGTTATGATCCTTACCAGAACAGCACCACAGTGGTCGCCTTGCACTTATCTGAGGCAGGGTCACAGAGAGATGTTATGATCCTTACCAGAACAGCACCACAGTGGTCCTTGCACTTATCTGAGGCAGGGTCATAGAGATGTTATGATCCTTACCAGAACAGCACCACAGTGGTCGCCCCTTGCACTTATCTGAGGCAGGGTCATAGAGAGATGTTATGATCCTTACCAGAACAGCACCACAGTGGTCGCCTTGCACTTATCTGAGGCAGGGTCATAGAGAGATGTTATGATCCTTACCAGAACAGCACCACAGTGGTGGCCTTGCACTTATCTGAGGCAGGGTCATAGAGAGATGTTATGATCCTTACCAGAACAGCACCACAGTGGTGGCCCTTGCACTTATCTGAGGCAGGGTCATAGACAGATGTTATGATCCTTACCAGAACAGCACCACAGTGGTCGCCCTTGCACTTATCTGAGGCAGGGTCATAGAGAGATGTTATGATCCTTACCAGAACAGCACCACAGTGGTCGCCCCTTGCACTTATCTGAGGCAGGGTCATAGAGATGTTATGATCCTTACCAGAACAGCACCACAGTGGTCGCCCTTGCACTTATCTGAGGCAGGGTCATAGAGAGATGTTATGATCCTTACCAGAACAGCACCACAGTGGTCGCCCTTGCACTTATCTGAGGCAGGGTCATAGAGAGATGTTATGATCCTTACCAGAACAGCACCACAGTGGTCGCCTTGCACTTATCTGAGGCAGGGTCATAGAGATGTTATGATCCTTACCAGAACAGCACCACAGTGGTCGCCTTGCACTTATCTGAGGCAGGGTCATAGAGAGATGTTATGATCCTTACCAGAACAGCACCACAGTGGTCGCTCCTTGCACTTATCTGAGGCAGGGTCATACAGAGATGTTATGATCCTTACCAGAACAGCACCACAGTGGTCGCCCTTGCACTTATCTGAGGCAGGGTCATAGAGATGTTATGATCCTTACCAGAACAGCACCACAGTGGTCGCCCCTTGCACTTATCTGAGGCAGGGTCATAGAGAGATGTTATGATCCTTACCAGAACAGCACCACAGTGGTCGCCCCTTGCACTTATCTGAGGCAGGGTCATAGAGAGATGTTATGATCCTTACCAGAACAGCACCACAGTGGTCGCCCCTTGCACTTATCTGAGGCAGGGTCATAGAGAGATGTTATGATCCTTACCAGAACAGCACCACAGTGGTGGCCTTGCACTTATCTGAGGCAGGGTCATAGAGATGTTATGATCCTTACCAGAACAGCACCACAGTGGTCGCCTTGCACTTATCTGAGGCAGGGTCATAGAGAGATGTTATGATCCTTACCAGAACAGCACCACAGTGGTCGCCTTGCACTTATCTGAGGCAGGGTCATAGAGATGTTATGATCCTTACCAGAACAGCACCACAGTGGTCGCCCCTTGCACTTATCTGAGGCAGGGTCATAGAGAGATGTTATGATCCTTACCAGAACAGCACCACAGTGGTGCCCCTTGCACTTATCTGAGGCAGGGTCATAGAGAGATGTTATGATCCTTACCAGAACAGCACCACAGTGGTCACCCCTTGCACTTATCTGAGGCAGGGTCATAGAGAGATGTTATGATCCTTACCAGAACAGCACCACAGTGGTCGCCCTTGCACTTATCTGAGGCAGGGTCATAGAGAGATGTTATGATCCTTACCAGAACAGCACCACAGTGGTCGCCTTGCACTTATCTGAGGCAGGGTCATAGAGAGATGTTATGATCCTTACCAGAACAGCACCACAGTGGTCGCCTTGCACTTATCTGAGGCAGGGTCACAGAGATGTTATGATCCTTACCAGAACAGCACCACAGTGGTCGCCCCTTGCACTTATCTGTGGCAGGGTCACAGAGAGATGTTATGATCCTTACCAGAACAGCACCACAGTGGTCGCCTTGCACTTATCTGAGGCAGGGTCATAGAGATGTTATGATCCTTACCAGAACAGCACCACAGTGGTCGCCTTGCACTTATCTGAGGCAGGGTCACAGAGATGTTATGATCCTTACCAGAACAGCACCACAGTGGTCGCCCCTTGCACTTATCTGAGGCAGGGTCATAGAGAGATGTTATGATCCTTACCAGAACAGCACCACAGTGGTCGCCCCTTGCACTTATCTGAGGCAGGGTCACAGAGAGATGTTATGATCCTTACCAGAACAGCACCACAGTGGTCGCCCCTTGCACTTATCTGAGGCAGGGTCATAGAGATGTTATGATCCTTACCAGAACAGCACCACAGTGGTCGCCCTTGCACTTATCTGAGGCAGGGTCATAGAGAGATGTTATGATCCTTACCAGAACAGCACCACAGTGGTGCCTTGCACTTATCTGAGGCAGGGTCATAGAGAGATGTTATGATCCTTACCAGAACAGCACCACAGTGGTCGCCCCTTGCACTTATCTGAGGCAGGGTCATAGAGAGATGTTATGATCCTTACCAGAACAGCACCACAGTGGTCGCCTTGCACTTATCTGAGGCAGGGTCATAGAGAGATGTTATGATCCTTACCAGAACAGCACCACAGTGGTCGCCTTGCACTTATCTGAGGCAGGGTCATAGAGAGATGTTATGATCCTTACCAGAACAGCACCACAGTGGTCGCCTTGCACTTATCTGAGGCAGGGTCATAGAGAGATGTTATGATCCTTACCAGAACAGCACCACAGTGGTCGCCTTGCACTTATCTGAGGCAGGGTCATAGAGAGATGTTATGATCCTTACCAGAACAGCACCACAGTGGTCGCCTCCTTGCACTTATCTGAGGCAGGGTCATAGAGAGATGTTATGATCCTTACCAGAACAGCACCACAGTGGTGGCCTTGCACTTATCTGAGGCAGGGTCATAGAGAGATGTTATGATCCTTACCAGAACAGCACCACAGTGGTCGCCTTGCACTTATCTGAGGCAGGGTCATAGAGAGATGTTATGATCCTTACCAGAACAGCACCACAGTGGTCGCCTTGCACTTATCTGAGGCAGGGTCATAGAGATGTTATGATCCTTACCAGAACAGCACCACAGTGGTCGCCTTGCACTTATCTGAGGCAGGGTCATAGAGAGATGTTATGATCCTTACCAGAACAGCACCACAGTGGTCGCCTTGCACTTATCTGAGGCAGGGTCATAGAGAGATGTTATGATCCTTACCAGAACAGCACCACAGTGGTGGCCTTGCACTTATCTGAGGCAGGGTCATAGAGAGATGTTATGATCCTTACCAGAACAGCACCACAGTGGTCACCCCTTGCACTTATCTGAGGCAGGGTCATAGAGAGATGTTATGATCCTTACCAGAACAGCACCACAGTGGTCGCCTTGCACTTATCTGAGGCAGGGTCATAGAGAGATGTTATGATCCTTACCAGAACAGCACCACAGTGGTCGCCTTGCACTTATCTGAGGCAGGGTCATAGAGAGATGTTATGATCCTTACCAGAACAGCACCACAGTGGTCGCCCTTGCACTTATCTGAGGCAGGGTCATAGAGAGATGTTATGATCCTTACCAGAACAGCACCACAGTGGTGGCCTTGCACTTATCTGAGGCAGGGTCATAGAGAGATGTTATGATCCTTACCAGAACAGCACCACAGTGGTGGCCTTGCACTTATCTGAGGCAGGGTCATAGAGAGATGTTATGATCCTTACCAGAACAGCACCACAGTGGTCGCCTTGCACTTATCTGAGGCAGGGTCATAGAGAGATGTTATGATCCTTACCAGAACAGCACCACAGTGGTCGCCTTGCACTTATCTGAGGCAGGGTCATAGAGAGATGTTATGATCCTTACCAGAACAGCACCACAGTGGTCGCCTTGCACTTATCTGAGGCAGGGTCATAGAGAGATGTTATGATCCTTACCAGAACAGCACCACAGTGGTCGCCCCTTGCACTTATCTGAGGCAGGGTCATAGAGAGATGTTATGATCCTTACCAGAACAGCACCACAGTGGTCGCCCTTGCACTTATCTGAGGCAGGGTCATAGAGAGATGTTATGATCCTTACCAGAACAGCACCACAGTGGTCGCCTTGCACTTATCTGAGGCAGGGTCACAGAGAGATGTTATGATCCTTACCAGAACAGCACCACAGTGGTCGCCCCTTGCACTTATCTGAGGCAGGGTCACAGAGAGATGTTATGATCCTTACCAGAACAGCACCACAGTGGTCGCCTTGCACTTATCTGAGGCAGGGTCATAGAGAGATGTTATGATCCTTACCAGAACAGCACCACAGTGGTCGCCCCTTGCACTTATCTGAGGCAGGGTCATAGAGAGATGTTATGATCCTTACCAGAACAGCACCACAGTGGTCGCCCCTTGCACTTATCTGAGGCAGGGTCATAGAGAGATGTTATGATCCTTACCAGAACAGCACCACAGTGGTCGCCTTGCACTTATCTGAGGCAGGGTCATAGAGAGATGTTATGATCCTTACCAGAACAGCACCACAGTGGTCGCCCCTTGCACTTATCTGAGGCAGGGTCATAGAGAGATGTTATGATCCTTACCAGAACAGCACCACAGTGGTCGCCCCTTGCACTTATCTGAGGCAGGGTCATAGAGAGATGTTATTTATTTGTATGCTGTACTACTACAGCTGTTTTCCTACCAAAGCAAAGTGTTGCAGATGTTCATGGATGCAGTCCAGCACTCACAAAAAATGTAACTCACAGAAATGAGCAAAATAAATATAATTTATTAAGTAAATTTAACAGACAAACAACTTCCTCAACGTTGAAGTTAAGCAGGAACAAGAACAGTTTCATCCACCAATAAGCTGTTTATTTGTGATTTCATTTGAAAAAAAGGGAACACACAGTGTACAGATTTCTTGTATTTGTCTGCCTCCCACAGGTACAGCTGTTTATATTTAATTTCAAAAGAGTAAAGCATCAGTCACATATTAACCATTTTTGTTTGTACTCATATTAGCAGAATTATTTATTTTATTTATTTATTTTACATTTGTTGACCGGGCTGGTCCAACTGGATATATATCCATTTTCAGTGGAGGCCTGGGAGAAAAAGCCTCACTTCAGAATAGTATATACAAGACATAGTTACATTGTAAATTTTTGTCTATTATATATATATATATATATATATATATATATACACACACACACATATATATATATATATATATATATATATATATATATATATATATATATATATTATTGACTTCCTTGCAAATGTGGTATTTCTCTAACTACCAGACATCTACAGTAAGCTTTTGAATTAATATAATGTGAAATGTTTAACACATATTCTGTTGGCTATATTTCTGCAATTTTGTGGATGCTGAAATCACTCAAATGAGTTTCCCACATCTTCTTATTATATATGTTTGGTGTTAACAGTACTGAAATAGTATGGAAATGGTGAAGTGCTCCTACACAACTTGTAAATAAAATTAATGTTATATCTATGCTGGTACAAGCAAAATGTACCTACAACCAAATGTGTTAACTAGATTGTATGTATAAGTAACATTTTCATTCATTTCAGGTTTATTGCAGTGGTACCAAATAAGACTATCATTTTACTTTACATGTTATATACACAAGCAATGTGAGATCAGTCAATAAGTTTCAGTGCAAAGCAGGTTTGAGCTGACATTTCAAAGATTTTGGCAGAATATAACATTTTGCAGTCGCCTTGAGTTGTCTTTGTAAAATGTTAACTATACCTATTTTAAGGGTGGAACCTTCATCTTTATCCTTCAATCTATGCCCTGTAAGAAGTCTTGTATTACCTGTTAGGTCATATTACATCTACATCAGTTTTCACCTGGTTGGTTTTTGAAGTACTTAGTGTCACTGGGTTGACTAGTTCAGAACTGTGATCAAGTAACACATTACAACAAAGTTAAACTGGAAGGCAGGTCTCACAACTCTGAGCCATATTTATGGCCACAAGACAAGTGAATGTGACAGAAATGAAATACTTGCTATTTCCAACTTACTACGTTAATTGGGAAACTATTTTGCACCACAGCCTTGTAACTGTAACTTGTATGTAAACTCTGATTGCAAACATATGTGCTGTAGTTAAACCTTTTATGTATAATTACTAGTCTAATATTTTAGGGCAAGTGAAACAAATAATTGAACTATAATGTATTTGTTTGCATGTGAATGGCACACAGTTCTTCCTTTCTTAGAACTTGTAAAAAATACTTTTACATATATGGGTTATACTGTAACAGAAGCCAAAATACAGATTATGTATTGGCATGTGGCAGGTGAAGCAATTTACACCATTATTTGATTATGTTCTCCTCAGTAGACAAAACACTACCAATCAATGGCCCTATATCACCATCTACTGGTAGCTAGCACACATAACATGCCCCTCCAACATTTATAAGCAGGTACTTGATACTGCAGACAAATAAATTATAATTTAATGTACTAAGTTAAGCCTTGTCGTGAAAAAATATTGGAACACTAAGTTATACAAAGACAATGTCTGGAATGAAGATAGCTGATGCCTGAGGAAGATCAAGGGGTGGAGAAAAAATGTAACTGCATGAAAGGTGCATTTTTTTTGCAAACCATGCTGCTTTCTAAACATCTTGCTTAAAAGTATTTTCAGTTTTATTGCATTTGTGCTAATTTCCTTGTAGGGCTTGTCAGAAGTGTGGAAAGAAAGCATATTAACACTTTGGTGAAGTAGATACATGCATGCATTCATTTTTTTTTTGTTTCTCACTTTATATCACTCAGAGTTATGAGAGACCCTGGGTACTTTGTGCCACTAAGATATTATTTTCATGAGAAGGCAAGTGAAGTGCTGCATTTCACAGTGTTTAGAAAAGTATCCATAAAGTAAGATGGCAATCCCAACATCTTCAGCCTTCTATCACTTTATTATATATAACTTCATGTCATAGAAAGGATGAGCATAAAATGATTTATGGTGATATACCAGCTCTGAATGTAATTAGAAAGTTGAATTAATATAATATTTACAGAGTTCTCCCACTCATCTCCAGGACAGGTGGACTTGAAATACATGCAGCCAAAACCCTTTGTATTTCAGAGAGCAGCCATTCTTGCTCTTTTGCTCTTCATTAGTGCTATAGTCATGCCAGAGCATCGTAAAATGTTCTACTCAAATAAAATTAACACAAATAGTTAATTGCAATGCAAAACATAATGAAATGAAAAATTCTCAAGAATGTTGCTTGAAATTATGTATCTTTTATAACTACCAGAAACAAAGGGTATTATTTGAAATGTGAATCCCTGCCACTTCTAATTTTTCCCTTTTGTACTTCTCTGATGAATTAACAAGGCAAGTTAAATCAGTAACATTTCTATCACATGACATATCCATAAATGCCCAATGTTGTATTACATGAGCTATAAAATTACAAAGACTGTGTTGAACAATTATGAAGTGTATACAATTTCAGACTGTGAAAAGCTAATAAAATAATAATAAAATAAAAATACCACCTTCTTACTCCCTAACTCCAAAAAACAAGACAAAGTTTATTAGATTAGATTATTCTAAAGACATGCTTCTGGAGCATTTCTCCCCGGGCCTCGCTGAAAACAGGATCTGTGGAATCTAGTCGGACTTTCCCAGTCAACAAATGTTAAATAAATAAATAAATAAATAAATATACTACCCAAACACATCAAAATCCAAACGTTTCCCCACTACTATACTTATAGCAGGTGATATTCATTCAAACCCAGGTCCAAACCCGAACCTTACCTCTAGTCCAAACACTCCTCCCACCTCAGCCCCTCAAACTACTCCCCAAAAACAAATATCCTTCTATTCTATAAATACCAGAAGCATTCTCAACAAACTTAGTCAGTTCCATGCTTGGATAGGAAATCATACCCCTAATGTCATTGCAGTAACTGAAACCTGGCTTAAACCCTACAACCTAGATAAAGATATTCTCCCCCCAGCTATAACATGATTCGCCTAGACAGAATGAACAAAAAAGGAGGTGGAGTTGCCATAGTCTATTCTAGTAATCTCAGTATTTCTCGCATCACACAGCCAAAACCATCTTTCTCCCCAGCAGAAAGACTGGCAGTTAACCTTAAACTAAACAACTACACTACAATCACTATAGTAGCCATCTACATTCCACCAGGAGAAAATATTCCAATACTGGAAAACATTCTCTCCTATTTGTCCCTGAATATCCCAAATGAAACAATCCTCCTTGGTGACATAAACATCAATTGGCTAACCCTTAATAACCCTGGATCCACGCACAATATTAATCTATACGGATTTACCCAGCTAATTACTAAGCCAACACACTTTAACAACGCCCACACTACAAATACCCTCATAGATTGGATACTTGTCTCAGCTCCATCCAAATATCACAATCCTGAAACTCTCCCTGATTCCCTGAGTGACCACTCACCCATAAAAGTGCTAAGATATACTAGTCATCCCCCAAAACCACACAAAATTTTTACTAGGCATAATCTCTCCAATTTTAACCCTGAAATTTTTAACAGTATTATATCTAGAGTAAACTGGGACTGCCTCACTCAGCTTCCTTTAGATGAGGCTGTCATTGCTTTCAACTCTACTTTTCTGGATATTGTTAACTCACTAGCCCCACCTCGTGAAATTAGGACAAAAGCTAAAATATCTCCTTGGCTAACAAAAAACACAAGAGCTCTCATGAAGTCTAGAGATAAGTTATGGAAAAAATGGCTACAAACAAAAACTCCTTATGATCTACAAAGATACAAAGAACAAAGAAACCAAGTCAAAAGACTAATCAACAAAGACAAAAAAGAATTCTACTATAACCCCCCTACAACACTAAAATCAGACCCAAAAAAATTATGGCGCACAATCAATCAAATGCTCCATCCAGGAATCTTATCTCACCCAACCCTACACCAAAAAAGACACCAGTAGAAACAGCCAACACTTTCAACACTTACTTTGTGGAATCAATATCAAACCTCTTTAACTCAAGCAGCTCCAATACAAAAAACCCACAATCCCAGCTTTCTCTTCAACAACAACTCCTTGTAAAATCTTTTCTCTCAAGCTCATCCCCACAACGCACATCTGTACCTTACCCCCCCAAACGTAAACCCTGCTCTGTATCTGCATATAACATCCCATCCTGCTTTCTCCAGTCAGCTGCCCACTCACTTGCCTATCCTGTCTCTATCCTCATAAACTGTTCCATCTCAGAATCTAAAGTACCTTCCATCTAGAAACACTTCTACACTATACCTATCCACAAAGGAGGTAACTCCACTGAAATCTCTAACTTTAGGCCTATTGCTATCCTCTCCCCGCTATCTAAAGTTCTTCAAAAGTGCATTCATACTCAAGTCATGGAACATCTCTCTCAGGAAAACCTACTTACACCTACTCAACATGGTTTTCGACCAAAGCATAGTACCTATACGGCACTCCTATCCTTTCTCAATATTATTTCCCTGGCCAGAGATGACCATAAACTTATCTCCTGTCTCTTCCTTGACCTCTCTAAGGCCTTCAATACCATCTCTCCCTCTCTAATATTAAACAAACTGTCCAACCTCAATTTCTCTCCTGTTACAGTGGCATGGTTTGAAAGCTATCTAAGAGATAGATTCCAATCTGTAAAATGGGATACTGCTCTATCTACTCCACTACAAATACAAATGGGAGTCCCCCAAGGATCCATTTTAGGGCCATTACTTTTCAACATCTTCACAAACTTGCTCTATACCTCCTGCTCACTCTCCTTTATTATACAATATGCTGATGACTCTACAGTCATAACTATAACTAACTCTCACTCAAAAGTCTTAACAGCTACCCAGTTATCCTTTAACTCTGTAGAAACATGGCTCTCCAACAACCAACTCATCCTAAACCCTAAAAAAACAAAATTCCTACTCTTCCTCCCTAAAACAGCTAACCACAGTAAGACCTCCTTCACTATCCAGTCACTCAATAAGACACCAATTATAGCTGAATCACACTCAAAACTCCTTGGTATTACAATCAATGACCTACTAAAATTTGATCTCCACATAAATAATTGTATCAGGAAAACCCACCTTAAGCTAGGTCTACTATATAGAAATAACGCATTTCTAACTCAGGAAGCCAGAATAGCCCTCACTCATGCCTATCTTCTTCCCTGCTTAACATATTGTTCTCAAATTCTTACTAACCTCAACTCCTCTTTCTTTGCTAGACTTCAGACTACATATCACAAAGTAGCTAGATTCACAGCCCAACAACCCTACAGATCTCACCACTGTCTCTCACTAAGATACTTAAACTGGCTTGAACTGCCCCAACTCCTCCTTCTCTCTCAGCTCCAAACCATACACTCAATCCTATATCGGCCATCTTTCTGTCCAGCCTTACACTCTATCATTTCCTACTATGCTCCTACAAGAAACCTCCATAGCTCTTCCCAAGACCTTCCAAAAATCTACAAGCCAAAATCTAAAGCAGGACATAACGTATATAGCCACCATCTCTCTATTGAATGGAACAAACTTCCCCTCAAGATTCGAACACAGGCACACCCCAAACAGTTTAAGCTAACACTAAAGGAATATTTCAATAAGAAATGGATCTGCCAATGCTCAAACCCTCCTTGAAAACTTTCCATTCGCAGCTTTTCCCAGTCGATGCATTTCTCTCTGTAATACTCAAATAACTTCTGGTCAGATTTGAAAAAAAAAAATCACATCTGATTTTTGTATCTTATATTCCTTTCTACTTACATAATATACGTGCAACCCATTGTTAATCTGTATACGAGTTTGCTGTATTCTACTTGTATAAAATCTGTATTAAGTACTTAATGTATATTTGTATGTACCGGAGCTTTTCTCCCTGGGCTTCTGCTGTAAAAGGGCTTCGGCTAAGTCAGACATTCCCGGTCAACAAATGTAAAATAAAAAAATAAATAAATAAATAATAAGGGCTGAGCCTAGAAACCATGACACTTAAAACTCCTTCGAGATTGTCCTTGATGGTCACACAACATCTCAACCTGGTCCAAAAAAAGAAAAAGAAAACATTTACCTCAATGTTAATACTGCCATATCCTACAAGACAGGGGTGAGGCGAAATATGGCACAAGTACAAATTAGTCCCTGCCACACAAGAAAGGGACATTATCTGAAACAAATGTTATAGTGTTTTGAATGACTCAAGGAAATTATTGCAATACAACTTGTATTTCAGACCTCGGCAATTTCTCTGTGATGTGATACATGTTACTGCAAAGTATTAACAAACTAATGTAAGAAATTTTATATGTGGCAAAAGGTTTCACTTTGGTGATTTTTAATGGATTTCTATGAAACTTGGTACATTTATCTAGCATGTATCTGCATGTGTGAATGTGTGTGTATACATGAAGAAGCATACAGACTGGACTGTACCAAATAGATCTATCTCCATGAATGTCATGAATGTAATAAAAAAATATGGTTGTCAGAATGTGTTTCTGGGACAGTCTGAACACAACATATCTGGCACGATTGTCTTTGGTTTGTTATCAGGAAGTACCTTTTAAAATCAATGCGAAAATAAAATATTCAACAAGTCAACAGTTGTGGACATTTTAATGAAAAAAAATGCACTCAACAATGGGGGGCATATGTATGGCTCCCAAATTTACAACAAAATCTTGAAAGTTTAGGATTTTTGCCTGTTTGTATGGATACTATTATACCCCAACAGACTTCAAAGAATGTTTCCTCAGGTAGATGGCAAATGTTGGAGGTGTGATAAGAAAGAAAGAGGTAACTGAGAACATATGTTCTGGGAGTGTAATGATTTGATAGACTTTAAAACTTCCCTACAGAGAACTCTATTAGAAATACTGAATAAGTAAATGAGTGTAACTAAGGAAATTATTTTATTTAGCTGTGATACAGGATCTGAGTTGCCTAGACATATTAAGGCTTTGTTAAGTTTACTTGTGGTAGCTGCCAAAAAAGCAATTTCTAGAAAATGGAACTCAAACTCTAAATGAACTATACTTGCAGTAAACAATATTGTAACAGAGAAACAATACATGCAGAAAAATATTCATCCATGTATGCCTTAGGCCACGTGGTGAGTGTGCTGACTGAATGAAATTCAGTGAGGTGACTGGTCTGCAGGTTCCTAGTCAAGGATTATTAATAAAAGCATTGAAAATTAATTAAAATTAATTTTTAAAAAATCCTACAACTCGGTGGTTATTTTGGTTGGGTGAAACAGGATTTTTTAATTAAAAAAATTGTAAAGTTCCTATATACAGGGATTAAGGTGGCCCAAACTTTGCAACAAACCTTTATTGCCAAAGCTTAAAAACTATGGTTTAGCACTTTTGCCATAAATTGACATCCTCAGAACCATTGAATAATATGTACTTTCCAATCAGTTAATAAAAATGCACAAACAAGCACACACCCATCAGTTTTGTCCAATAGAAAATCAAAAAACTAAGAAAAGTTGCAATCAAAAGCCTGGCAAAACGTGTCCAATAAAAATCAAGAAGAAGCTCCGTACAAGTTGAATAATTGTATAGGTACACATCTACCAACGATGTCCAATAAAACACTAAAAATATAAGAACCAATCCTGTACTGAAGATAACAAAATTGACCAATGAAAATGAAACAATAAAAATCGTACTAGAAAAGGTTTTTTACACTTTTATGGCTCTGTTTTTCAATTCACTGACAACATAAATAGAGTCATTAAGTCCTGGTGGCATAGTAGCATTTAATTTCAACTGCCACATCATTTCATGATATAACAAGTGTTTTTTCCAGTCATCAGATAGAACTGCACATCCCACCTGTTCCAGCATGCAGAAATTAAACCTGCAAAAATTACTGCAAATAAATGCATGCTTCACTAATACGCTTTTGCTATTATTTTCCACAATGCTGTAAACATGTTCATATATTCTTTTATTAAATGCATTGTTAGTTTTGCCAATGTAAAATGTAGTACATGACCCACAGCATGCCAAATAAACCACTTGGCTGCTGTACACTTGAATCAGCCATAAATAGCACTGTTGTGAATTAAATTAAATAAAAAATCCACACTTGCATCTATATATCGACACTGATAACACCAACCACATTTGTTAGTTTGTGGAAACCTTATGGTGCTTGACTTTCTTGGAGCCTCTAAAATCCTTTTGATGTTAAAACAGTTCTTAAAAGTAAAAGTGGGTGGTTGGTTGAAAATCAGTTTTAACTGGTCATCACAGTGTAATATTGACCAAGTTTTAATAAGTATCCCCCTGATTTCTTTCAAATCACTTGTAAAATGTAATACCATGTTACTACTAAAATTTGTACCCTGGCTCTTAAAATTTTCCCTATCTTGCTCAACCCTGTTAAACTGCAGACCATATTTAATAATAACACCATACATGCTAGACCTCTCTTGGATAACTGTTTCCCAGGGCTCATCATGATGTTAGGGGGATAACCCCTTTCTAAGAACATGGACTTGAAATACCTTAAATTTCTGTAAACATCTTCGATCATCTGATGTAAGTTGAGAAACAGTGATAAATTGACTTTTCACCACCTCCCATTTCTGATAAAGGGGGTAGTTACTCTGAAAATAAAACAAATTAATTACAAAACATTGGTTTTCCTTAAACTGTGGTATTAACTGTACCAAACATAGATTTTGCACATGTATGTCAAGAAAATTAATAACCTCCCAGTGGGCTTGAGAGATGAACTCAGAAGACATAGAGGTCTTTTGTCTCAGCTGTCAATAACATTTTTTTAGGCACAAATGGCTCCTGAGCTTTCTTCACCTTCAAAAGGTTAAGTTTAATAACTTGAGAAAAAATAAAAGTAAAAGTATCCAAACCACAGGATAAAAATGGAACCAACTTTAATAGTTCAAAGCATCCAAATGACTAAACAGTTTTGTCTGTTCACTATAAAGGCTTCATCAGAGTCATTTAAACAAAGTATAAAACATTTTTATTTAGTGTGATACCCTAAATAACCAATCACAATGTGCTGTGTATTTAGTTGCAGATATGGTGGGGGGGGGGGAGATGTCAATTAACAACTTGTATATCCCTGTAGTTCTCATTGCTTTCCTAGTCAGTGCTGTAATCTGTACCTTACAGGAATTATTATACTACAATATGACCTTAGTTTGGACAGTGATACAGTGGTATAGATGTAGACAACTATATACATGAACTGTGTTTTACCTGCAGTATATACCTCTTACCTTGTATACCTGTGGAGGTATTGTTTATTAACACTACCTGACTATTTCTACGCATATTCCCAGATTCCAGGTTGTTGTTATGCACATACCTCTCCATCTCTTATTGCACACACTCTGGGCATGTCTTGACAACATGCAGGTGAAACCGGGATGTATTTTGACTATTGCCCTCATAAACCTTTGGTGAGTTGTACAATGACAGGTTTGTTTTTATAGACATTTTCAAATATTTACAGGCCTCACAGTTAGTTATATGACATTAAATGCTGCCTACATGTCAGAGGTTAGCACGCTGATATGCCAGGGGGACAGGGTAACAGCCAGCAGATATGGACCAATTCTCTGGACATTCTGTACTGTCGAGGGGTATGATTCGCCATACAGCTTACTACCACTCCCAGGATTCGAACCATGGCTGTGTGTGCTAAAATAACACAATGTACATCATAGCTGGGTGTGTTATATAGATATTTGCTGTGCATCTTTTCTCTGAAGTCTTTCTATAAATCTCTCATGGTTTTACAATCTGACCTTGTAATTCCAACTCTCTTATACAGGGTTTCCTAGACAGTTTTATTATGTAGCACTGTGTGGATGGCAGTGATGAGTAACACATTATTGGTCAGAGATACTGCAACACTAACACTGCCATATAATACCGGACTAAACAGTACAAGTCCAAGATTTCAATCTTTTATTTCTAGGCACAATTTTTGCATTTGACAGACCTGTGGTGGGAATGTTTGTTAACACTACCTGAATGTTGTCACACATATTACCAGATTCCACATTATTATTATACACATACATCCCACTCTGTTGCTGCACACACTCTGGTCATAGCTTCACAGCATGGGGGTGAAGTTGGGACATACTTTGCTTATTACTCTCATAACACTTTGGTGAGTTGCTAGAGTGACAGGTTTGTTCTTATGGATATATTCCTGACAGTTATGATGTGTGACAATAAGTTGCATGCCATTATTTGCTGCCTAAACTTCTGGGATCATCCCACTGATTTGCCAGGTGGACAGGGTGACAGGCAAGGGACTTACACCAATTATCTGTACTTTCTGACAATATCTGTACAGTTGTGGGGTATCATTCTGCATACAGCTTACTACCACTCCCAGGATTCGAACCATGGCTGTGTGTGCTAAAAATACAACACTTCACATCTCAATTGAGTGTGCAGTTTGGACTGTGTTTTCTATCTTTTCACTGTTTTCTGTGTAAGTATCTCTCAGTTGTACAACATGATCTCTTGTGATTACAACAGTCATATACAGACATTCCTACACATTTTATGTATGTAGCACAGTGTGGGTAACAGTGCTTAATACAACCGTACTATTAAGAGATTGCAACACTACATTACCATATGATGCCAGAGTAAACACAAGCAGACCAACAGTTAGACCTTTATTGTCAGGCTGTTAACCTTTTATTTACATACAACCTATATGAGTCTCTTCCTGCCATATTGTCTGGTTTATTCAGTACATGCCATACACAATACATGTTTTATACTGGCAATTAACTTTCTACTACTTTTAGATTTCTTATGACAGTACATGAAAGAGTATTACTAACCTGCCTCATGACATAACCTCTGCAATTTACAGGCATGGACTTCCCGGTTCACAGCCCGCTCATCTGCCACTGTCAGAGACATAAGAGGAATATTTAGCCATACCTCTCCATAATATAAATGAGCTGGCAATTATTAAACAGGTAGCAGACTGATAGACACAGGTGGGACATCACCTGTCCGCCTAGCCTCTTGGATCCACTGATCCAAGAGCTCCTTCTTTCTCCGCTTCAAGTCGGCATCGTGATGCCTGACCTGCTCACCAGTACAAGGTATGCCAGTGGCACTGGTGAGGTCACAGGCAAATGGTCCCAGGCTTTAGCTTTATAGTGGGAACCCTGGTACTAGCCCTGCAGCAGTCTCTGGTCATAGTCTTTAACAAGGAGTCCTGCCATGACTTTGGACTCCTGGATGCCCCAGCACTGCACCCAGAAGTGCACTCCTTCTCCCACACCAGTCATAGTGCCTACAGGAGAAAGCTGCAACCAGTTATGAGATGTATTGCTGCCTGTGGGGTTTAAATAGGACTGATTTCCTGCACTTTACCGTGATTGGACAGTTATGAAAATGCTATGCTATGGGCAAACCTGCTTACCTAAGGTTGGCATTGCTTAAAGGGGTATACCAATGGGAAAACTGATTTAGCTGGCCTACACATTGCTTCCACCTAGTAAGCAGGGCTGTGCAATGCTTAGCATTGCTTAATTTTTAATTTGCACATCATTTGCTGTTTGGCATTGATTTATTATTAATTACATGTTATATATGTGTTTGGTATCCATGATTCATGTGTACATACACTGTATGGGGTCCTTGTGTTTATTAGGGGATTTCAACACTTTATTACAATGACACCTCACATCTGGACTTAATGCAGTACTCCAGTTCACATATTTATGTTATGTAGTAGGTTATACAACATAAAACTGTATATAGATTCCTTTCACATGTTAAGTTTGATTTTCCTATAGTGAGAATCTGTTTGGTGATACCTCAGTCTTACATAGTGCTGTGATGGCTTACTGGTTAACTAATGTGACTGTAGTGTACAGGGTCCTCAGTTCTAGACCTGCAAGGGCTATTTATTTTGTTGCTGGGCAGAACAGCAGCTGTTGGATACAGAGTGATTAAGGCACTTTTAAGCAATTGTAAGTGGGTTTGCATGGGTTTGCATGATGGTAAGCAATGCTAACTTCCAGTTAAATATGCTTACAGAGGGTTAGCTTCAACTAACCTGTGTGTGCATTGCTTACCCCCATGCAAACTGGCTAAAACCTGCTTACTGCTGCTTAAATATGCTTATTCCCACTTACTGCTGCTTAATAGTACTTACTCCCGCTTACCCCTGCACTAATTTAGACAGAAATGTAACATGGTTCTTGGGAAGGTGGTGGATTTGGTCACTCTATGGATTTATCATTCATTACACATTATACCTTTGATTTGTATCCCTGATTCATGTGTGCATATACTGTACAGGGCACTTGTGTTTGTCTGTGGATTTTACAACATTATTACAGTGACACCTCATATTTGCATTTAATGCAGTACTCCAGTTCACTGATATATGTTATTTAGTAGGTTATACAACAAAAAATATTGTTCATAAAGTGATTTGACATGGAAAATGGAATTTACTCGAGTGAGAATCGAACCTGGAATGACTGCTTGTAAGCCGAATGCTCTGACCACTACCCTATTGCAGTACTGCTCCATTTGCATTTATCTTGATATTTATCTTCTTGTGCCATTTAAGCTACAGTATGCGTAGCTAAGCAATGGGCAAACCCGCACACCTATGGTTAAATTTAATCTGTTTGATAAAAAAAAGTGTTTATATTATTATATTTTAAATATTGCCAAATTTTGCATTTTTATATAATTCTTGTCCAAAAAAAAAATTAAAAAATAAAAAGGAAAAAAAAAAGGGCTCAAGTTGAATAATTGTATAGGTACACATCTACCAACGATGTCCAATAAAACACTAAAAATATAAGAACCAATCCTGTACTGAAGATAACAAAATTGACCAATGAAAATGAAACAATAAAAATCATACTAGAAAAGGTTTTTTACACTTTTACGGCTCTATTTTTCAATTCACTGACAACAGAAATAGAGTCATTAAGTCCTGGTGGCATGGCAGCATTTAATTTCAACTGCCACATCATTTCATGATATAACAAGTGTTTTTTCCAGTCACCAGATAGAACTGCACATCCCACCTGTTCCAGCATGCAGAAATTAAACCTGCAAAAATTACTGCAAATAAATGCATGCTTCACTAATACGCTTTTGCTATCATTTTCCTCAATGCTGTAAACATGTTCATATATTCTTTTATTAAATGCATTGTTAGTTTTGCCAATGTAAAATGTAGTACATGACCCACAGCATGCCAAATAAACCACGTGGCTACCGTAAACTTGAATCAGCCATAAATAGCACTGTTGTGAATTAAATTAAATAAAAAATCCACACTTGCATCTATATATCGAAACTGATGACACCAACTACATTTGGTAGTTTGTGGAAACCCTCTGGTGCTTGACTTTCTCGGAGCCTCTAAAATCCTTTTGATGTTAAAACAGTTCTTAAAAGTAAAAGTGGGTGGTTGGTTGAAAATCAATTTTAACTGGTCATCACAGTGTAATATTGATCAAGTTTTAATAAGTATCCCCCTGATTTCTTTCAAATCACTTGTAAAATGTAATGCTATGTTACTACTAAAATTTGTACCTGGGCTCTTAAAATTTTCCCTATCTTGCTCAACCCTGTTAAACTGCAGACCATATTTAATAATAACACCATACGTGCTGGACCTCTTTTGGATAACTGTTTCCCAGGGCTCATCATGATGTTAGGGGAATAACCCCTTTCTAAGAACATGGGCTCGAAATACCTTAAATTTCTGTAAACATCTTCGATCATCTGATGTAAGTTGAGAAACAGTGATAAATTGACTTTTCACCACCTCCCATTTCTGATAAAGGGGGTAGTTACTCTGAAAATAAAACAAATTAATTACAAAACATTGGTTTTCCTTAAACTGTGGTCTTAACTGTACCAAACATAGATTTTTCACATGTATGTCAAGAAAATTAATAACCTCTCAGTGGGCTTGAGAGGTGAACTCAGAAAACACAGAGGTCATTTGTCTCAGCAGTCAGTAACATTTTTTAGGCACAAATGGCTCCTGAGCTTTCTTCACCATCAAAAGGTTAAGTTTAATAACTTGAGAAAAAATAAAAGTAAAAGTATCCAAACCACAGGATAAAAATGAAACCAACTTTAATAGTTCAAAGCTTCCGAATGACTAAACACTTTCGTCTGTTCACTATAAAGGCTTCATCAGAGTCATTTAAACAAAGTATAAAACATTTTTATATAGTGTGATATCACCCTAAATAACCAATCACAATTTGCTGTGTATTTAGTTGCAGATATGGTGGGGGGGAGATATGTCAATTAACAACTTGTATATCCCTGTAGTTCTCATTGCTTTCCTAGTCAGTGCTGTAATCTGTACCTTACAGGAATTATTATACTACCATATGGCCTTAGTTTGGACAGTGGTATAGATGTAGACAACTATATACATGAACTGTGTTTTACCTACAGTATACACCTCTTACCTTGTATACCTGTGGAGGTATTGTTTGTTAACACTACCTGACTATTTCTATGCATATTCCCAGATTCCAGGTTGTTGTTATGCACATACCTCTCCATCTCTTATTGCACACACTCTGTGCATGTCTTGACAACATGCAGATGAAACCGGGACGTATTTTGACTATTGCCCTCATAAACCTTTGGTGAGTTGTACAATGACAGGTTTGTTTTTATAGACATTTTCAAATATTTACAGGCCTCAGTTAGTTATATAACATTAAATGCTGCCTACATGTCAGAGGTTAGCACGCTGATATGCCAGGAGGACAGGGTAACAGCCAGCAGATATGGGCCAATTCTCTGGACATTCTGGACAGATCTGTACTGTCGAGGGGTATGATTCTGCATACAGCTTACTACCACTCCCAGGATACGAACCATGGCTGTGTGTGCTAAAATAACACAATGAACATCATAGCTTGGTGTGCTATATAGATATTTGCTGTGCATCTTTTCTCTGAAGTCTTTCTATAAATCTCTCATGGTTTTACAATCTGACCTTGTAATTCCAACTCTCTTATACAGGGTTTCCTAGACAGTTTTATTATGTAGCACTGTGTGGATGACAGTGATGAGTAACACATTATTAGTCAGAGATACTGCAACACTAACACTGCCATATAATACCAGACTAAACAGTACCAGTCCAAGATTTCAATCTTTTATTTCTAGGCACAATTTTTGTATCTGACAGACCTGTGGGGGGAATGTTTGTTAACACTACCTGAATGTTGTCACACATATTACCAGATTCCACATTATTATTATACACATACATCTCACTCTGTTGCTGCACACACTCTGGTCATAGCTTCACAACATGGGGGTGAAGTTGGGACATACTTTGCTTATTACTCTTAAAACACTTTGGTGAGTTGCTAGAGCGACAGGTTTGTTCTTATGGATATATTCCTGACAGTTATGATGTGTGACAATAAGTTGCATGCCATTATTTGCTGCCTAAACTTCTGGGATCATCCCACTGATTTTTCCAGGTGGACAGGGTGACAGGCAAGGGACTTACACCAATTATCTGTACTTTCTGACAATATCTGTACAGTTGTGGGGTATCATTCTGCATACAGCTTACTACCACTCCCAGGATTCGAACCATGGCTGTGTGTGCTAAAAATACAACACTTCACATCTCAGTTGAGTGTGCAATTTGGACTATGTTTTCTATCTTTTCACTGTTTTCTGTCTAAGTATCTCTCAGTTGTACAATATGATCTTTTTGTGATTACAACAGTCATATACAGACATTCCTACACATTTTATGTATGTAGCACAGTGTGGGTAACAGTGCTTAATACAACCGTACTATTAAGAGATTGCAACACTACATTACCATATGATACCAGAGTAAACACAAGCAGACCAACAGTTAGACCTTTATTGTCAGGCTGTTAACCTTTTATTTACATACAATCTATATGAGACTCTTCCTGCCATATTGTCTGGTTTATTCAGTACATGCCATACACAATACATGTTTTATACTGGCAATTAACTTTCTACTACTTTTAGATTTCTTATGACAGTACATGCAAGAGTATTACTAACCTGCCTCATGACATAACCTCTGCAATTAACAGGCATGGGCTTCCCGGTTCACAGCCCGCTCGTCTGCCACTGTCAGAGACATAAGAGGGATATTTAGCCATACCTATCCATAATATAAATGAGCTGGCAATTATTAAACAGGTAGCAGACTGATAGACACAGGTGGGACATCACCCGTCCACCTAGCCTCTTGGATCCACTGATCCAAGAGCTCCTTCTTTCTCCGCTTCAAGTTGGCATCGTGATTCCTGACCTGCTCACCAGTTCAAGGTATGCCAGTAGCACTGGTGAGGTCACAGGCGAGATGGTCCCAGGCTTCAGCTTTATAGTGGGAACCCTGGTACTGGCCCTGCAGCAGTCTCTGGTCATAGTCTTTAACAAGGAGTCCTGCCATGACTTTGGACTCCTGGATGCCCCAGCGCTGCACCCAGAAGTGCACTCCTTCTCCCATACCGGTCATAGTGCCTACAGGAGAAAGCTGCAACCGGTTATGAGATGTATTGCTGCCTGTAGGGTTTAAATAGGACTGATTTCCTGCACTTTGCCATGATTGGACGGTTATGAAAATGCTATGCTATGGGCAAACCTGCTTACCTAAGGTTGGCATTGCTTAAAGGGGTATACCAATGGGAAAACTGATTTAGCTGGCCTACACATTGCTTCCACCTAGTAAGCAGGGCTGTGCAATGCTTAGCATTGCTTAATTTTTAATTTGCACACCATTTGCTGTTTGGCATTGATTTATTATTCATTACATGTTATATATGTGTTTGGTATCCATGATTCATGTGTACATACACTGTATGGGGTCCTTGTGTTTATTAGGGGATTTCAACACTTTATTACAATGACACCTCACATCTGGACTTAATGCAGTACTCCAGTTCACATATTTATGTTATGTAGTAGGTTATACAACATAAAACTGTATATAGATTCCTTTCACATGTTAAGTTTGATTTTCCTATAGTGAGAATCTGTTTGGTGACACCTCAGTCTTGCATACTGCTGTGATGGCTTATTGGTTAACTAATGTGACTGTAGTGTACAGGGTCCTCAGTTCAAGACCTGCAAGGGCTGTTTATTTTGTTGCTGGGCAGAACAGCAGCTGTTGGATACAGAGTGATTAAGGCACTTTTAAGCAATTGTAAGTGGGTTTGCACGGGTTTGCGTGATGGTAAGCAATGCTAACTTCCAGAGGGTTAGCTTCACTATTGCTTAACCTATGTGTGCATTGCTTACCCCCATGCAAATAGGCTAAAACCCGCTTACTGCTGCTTAAATATGCTTACTCCCACTTACTGCTGCTTAATAGTGCTTACTCCCGCTTACCCCCGCACTAATTTAGACAGAAATGTAACATGGTTCTTGGGAAGGTGGTGGATTTGGTCACTCTATGGATTTATCATTCAATACACATTATACCTTTGATTTGTATCCCTGATTCATGTGTGCATATACTGTATAGGGCACTTGTGTTTGTCTGTGGATTTTACAACATTATTACAATGACACCTCACATTTGCATTTAATGCAGTACTCCAGTTTACTGATATATGTTATTTAGTAGGTTATACAACAAAAAATATTGTTCATAAAGTGATTTGGCATGGAAAATGGAATTTACTCGAGTGAGAATCGAACCTGGAATGACTGCTTGTAAGGCGAATGCTCTGACCACTACACTATTGCAGTACTGCTCCATTTGCATGTATCTTGATATTTATCTTCTTGTGCCATTTAAGCTACAGTATGCATAGCTAAGCAATGGGCAAACCCGCACACCTACAGTTAAATTTAATCTGTTTGATAAAAAAAGTGTTTATATTATTATATTTTAAATATTGCTCTTATAAACTTGGGGGGGTTGTTGCTTGGGTAATAGGATTTGTTTTTATGTAAATTTTCTAACATATTTGATGTCTGACACTCGTATGTTTATCATTATTTCAGATGAGATCATCCCAGTGATTTGGCAGGGTAAATGAGGGGCAGGCAAGACATATGTGCCAATATCTGGACATTCTGCATTGATCTATGCTGTTGAGGGTATGCAACCCCATTTGAGTGGTCTCTCTCACTGTAATTGCCACATGGCAGTTCTTGACTGTGGGGACATGTATATTGTGAGATCTCTGCTCTCAGACACACCCCTCTACTCATCCAAGCTCCGTGTCCGTTAAGGAGCTGAGTTAGCATGCCTTCATTACTATGCATGGTGCGCTGCAGTGCTGCTCCTAAATGGTCACTTCTGTGCAGGAATAAGCTATTCCTGCACAGAACCTTACTGAATCCCAGGGAAAATGTTCTAACTTTTCAGTGTTGAACTAAAAATACCTACTAATAGCATACATGTACTGCATATATACACTATGCAGATCCATTCAACAAACAATATAACTCCACTGTTTGAAACTCATAAATGAATAAATGTGTTAGTATGGGGTCAGCAGGAGAGGCAATTCCAGCTCTCTACACATGTAGGGAAGTAGGTATTTTGATTTCAACATTTTAACTTTTCACCATTTTGGCATTTCAACAGTTTACATTTAGTAATATGAGTTTCATTGCATTGCCTTTCAGTAAATTGACATAAATCCATATTCTGTATCTCAGTAAAGCTTTGTTTTCCTTTCACATTTTTTTTCTATGTAGGACTTTATCTGATGTTTCCTTCATCTGTACTCAACTAGCCCATGCATTCTATGGGGCAGGAGCTGGATATCCTTGGGCTAAACAAGAGTCCAATGGCCCATTTCTCCTGCCCAGGTAAAATTACATCCTTTCCTCATCAGTGACAGTCAGGTGATAGGGAGTGGGCCAACTTGCTTGTCCTGCAGTGTAGCCCTGCCTATCCCATGCCTCCCTTTGATGTATGCTACCTGTTGCAGGAAATGAATTTGGGTCACCTGGACCATAGTCAAGGCTTTATTACTCTATGCCACAGGAGTTGGCTTCCTTTTAGATGCTGTGGAGTATGACTTTTAAAGGAACTGAAAAAATGGACTTAGTACTGACCTCTTACAACACCGATAAAATGTTTTTTGTTCTGAGTAGGCCATCTATGTAATACTATCCAGCCAATGTTTTATCTGCTATATTATCCTTGAGCCACTTCTGTACTTTCAGATATAGGTTCATAGGCATATACTAGGCTAATGGCCCTGAAGCCCTTACAAGCCTAACCCATAGAAGTGCCCTGGCATCGTGCCGCCTGACATTAGTTCCCAGTGCCTCTATCAAGTAGAACCACTGGAGTGATCCCTGTGGTGAACTTTCTATTTCCAATCCTCTCATCAAGATTTCTCTTGAAGAGGGCCAGTAAGGTGCTCTGCTGGATATGTGTAAGGAAGTCTATTCCAGAGCATGGGCAGTCTCTGGGTTATGAACCTGTTCCTCCAGCATGTTCTGTTGATTGTGGTAATGAGGTTGAGGTCTCTGGAGCGTGTGGTGTGGAGGAATTGGGATTTCTTTAGATGTAGCATTTCTAACAGAGGTGGGTCAGACATGGCTTTGTAAGTCAAGCAGAGGTCACCTCTTAGTTGATGATATGAGACAGAGAATAGCTGGAGTTTTTGTGAGTCTGTCCATATATGACATGTGCTTAAGGCCTAGGATTCTCTTCTTGAGGTACTTTTGTGGCCTTTCCAGCTGTTGCATGTGTCTAGTGAGGCACATGCCAAATGGGGCATTATACTTAATGATTGGCCTAATGAGGGAGGAGTAGAGAGATAGAGATGATGACCTCTTTATTCCTGGATGCAAAAACCTTGGTAATGAGATGTGCCACATAGAAGGACTTTCTGACCACAGTGGCAATGTGGTGGTCGAAGGATAGGTTGCTGTCAACCTGTGTCCACAGATCTCTTATAACACCTTCAGTGTTCAGTGGGCTCCCATCGATGTGGTAATTAGTGGGAACTGAGTTTTTCCCAAAGGGGATGATGACACATTTTTGGCATTAAGCTTAAGGCCATGGTTTCGACACCAGTCATTGGTCTCAGTGAGGCCTTTCTGTAGCATGCCTACATCACTTGGGGGGGTTAATAATGGCTCCCAGCTTGCAGTCCTCTGAGAACTTGGTCAGTCAGAGTCCTTCCATGTTAGTCTGGACTTCTGAGAAGTAGATGCCAAACAGGAGAAGACCTGGGACCAATCCCTGTGGGACTCCACTCATGACTGGTCGGCAGTCTGACTTGGAGTCCGCTACTTTCACACTGTGGATTCTATCTGTAAGCCAATTTGCAACCCACCTAATGATATAGGGGTTGATGCCTAGTTTGGTAAGTTCATCAATAATTCCTGAGTCAGGAATTGTATGAAAGGCCTTGGCCAGATTGAGGTAGGCCGTATGAATTGCCTTGGCCTCATCCACATCTCTGGTGACTGACTCAAAGAAGTCAACCAGGTTGAGCAGGCATGATCTACCTTTCATAAAACCAAATTGTGTGGGATCTAGACTTTGGAGATTCCCTGTATCCTTATTAATTAGGTCCATGATGATGCACTCCATAGCCTTATGTATCACACTCATCAGGCTAATGGGCTGATAATTCCCAGGGTCTGTAACCGCTTCCCCTTTATGGAGAGAAATTACTGTAGCAGTGCACCATTCTGTAGGGACAAAGCCTGAGGTGAGGCTGTGATTGAACAGGCAACACATATATGGTGCCAGTTCACTTTGTAGTTCATGTAGAACACATCCAGGGATATTGTTGGGTCCCATGGAAGCTGTAGTCTTGGCCTTGGAAAATGCAGCTTTAACCTGTGCTGCTTTAATCCTGGGTCCCTAGCATTCCTCTGGTATTGTGATTGGTCCTTTGGGGGGGGGAGGGGTAAAGTTGGCACTGAATCTGTCAGCCAGTATGTTGGCAATATCTGTTGGCTCAGTATAGGAGGTACCATTATGTTGTAACTCAGAGCAAACCTGAGTATTGCCGTGGAGATTCTCGATATAACTATAGAAGGCTTTGCTTTTGTTTTTAGTGTCTGCTGCAATTCTGCCTTCATAGCTGGCTTTAGAGGTTTTGATGAGGGATCTCAACTTTTTGTTGAGGCTAAAAAGAGAGTTTTTTTAGCCTTGGGACTTCACCTTTTTCTGCAACAGTTTCTTCCTTCTGTTGTAGAGTTTATTAATGGCAGGGGACCACCATATTGTCTTCCTTTTTTGGAGGAGAGTGTCTTGGTTCTGTTGGGTATGGCTAGTTCCATGCATTTATGTAAGTGTTCATACAGTGCATTGGTGTATGATTTGGCAGTCATGCATCTATTTTCCTTTCACATGGATCCCGTGAAGTTAGCCACCTCTGTTTTTAGGAGCCCAAAGTCAGCTTTGCAGAAGTTTTTCATGGTGGTTACCTTTGCGGGGGGGAGGGTGAGATGTGGATTCCATGGTGATTAGTTTGTGGTCAGATCTAAAGTGAAAGTGTTGGGTTGGACTCTAATAGTTTGCAGGGTGCTTAGGAACGTGGAGTGAGAGTTTTGGTTCATGGTTGGAAACCTATAGAAGGCTATGACCTGAATTGCGGTCCTACCCAATGTTAGTTGTACCTGAAGTATCTCAGATGTGTTATGCTGAGATACTAGTCTGGAGGTGTGCACTATATGAATGGAAACACACCACCACCTTTGAGAGCTCGGTCCATGTTTCTGGGCCGAAAGCTGTGGAATGAGTTATAGCCTGGTAGTGCAGGGGTGCTTTCTGCTGCTTTAAACCAGGTCTCCATTACAGCACAAATGTTGATGTTCTCCATTTTGAGGAGTGCTTTGAGCAAGTGCATCTTGAAATTTAGACTTCTAGCATTGAGCAGCATGACCCTCAAATTGCATTTATTTATAGCTGTTATGGTGGTAATTTGGTTTTTGGAACATCGCCTAAAAAGGCACTATAGCGGTGGCAAGAGCCTTAGCCAGTATCCAGAAAGCCAAGGGTGACAGATGCAGGCCATCTCTGGCAAAGCATCGAGGTCTGTCAATCATGTCATCCCATGCAGACAGATACTGGATCCCCTTAGTATGACACCAGAAACTTAGCCAGTTGTTGAATTCAATCATTTTCTGCTTGTACTGCGGTATCATTCTGGGCGACAGTAGGATGCTGCTCAGGGCTAAGGTCATTACTGCCTGGGCCACATAATCCGAGAGCTCCTCCATGTCTCTTTTCATGTAGTCCAGGGAGGTGCGTCTCCGGTCATTCACAACCACATGGACAGTGACAGAGTCATACTTGTACTTGTTATGCCATTTAATCTTTGTTGTACTAGTTTATATGGCACTTGAGTCAAATGTCTTAAGGCAACGGCCTAGCAGAAGTTCAAGCAATTGGTGTTACCTCCCAGTCCATCCTTAAGCCAGTAACGTTTCAGTCTAGTCAAACAACACTATCAAAAATGTCTGAAAAGACCCTCCCGTGGAATGCATGGAAAATTGATTACATGAATGCACCCCCAAACAGCATGCATGCACTCCCAAAGAGAACATATAAAAACCTGAAATGACTCAGAAATACAAATAAAATGTGCATCAACTCTCTTCTAGAATAGGATCACTGAGGTTCCTATTTAAGTACTGGGATAAACAGTGATTAACCTCCCACAAGACAAACATACAAAACAAGCTTGGTTAATTAACTTATATTCATATTTGTTTAGCCATTGACTATCACTGGCAATGTCTATATCTGCCCTTAAGTATTCAAGTGAGAAGTTTCCTTACTTTGACAAAACTCTTGGTTTTGTAAAAGCAAGATATTTAAGGATACTTTGTTTTCATTTTTTCCAGGAAAAACACTAGCAAACCTTGATTTTTGAATGTCAGAGAATTAAAAAATCATGGTATTTTCACAGAGTTGGGCAATGTACGCCAGAGAATCAGTTCACTACAAGATGCATTTTTAATTTTCAATATATGTTGTTGCAGAGGAAAGTTATGAGATCACCATGATGACTGGAAATTACATTTAAAATGATGGGTATAGTGTCTGGATTTTGGCTCAAAAAAAAGGAATTTCATTTTTTTGAAAACCAAAAATCAGTGTCCTAAAGAAATTTTATTCCACATGGTGGCAGATGGGATAGTTTATAGCACTGCAAAGGGCTGAAGGCAATATCCATCAGTGTTTTGATTGGTGACTATGCAAGTACAGTAGTGTCAATTCCAGGTGAGGTTAAAATATACACAACAACTTAATGTTGGGGGGTTCTGAATATTTCAAAGTAAACGCAAATCCATCGGAAAACATAAGCTAAGATAAAAGATGCACTTCAGTAATTTGTGTGTGTATATGTATATATATATATATATATATATATATATACACACACACACACACACACACACACACACACACACACACACACACACACACACACACACACACACACACACACACACACACATCACCCACACACACTATATATATATATATATATATATATATATATATATATATATATATATATATATATATATATATATATATGATAATGATATTTCAGTTGAATTGTAGAAATGCAATCTTTCTGCTTCTCACTCATAATAAAACCATAATCAGGCTACTCATAAAGGTCCATTTATTAAAATTAAAAAAGCAAACGGTAAATATTTTCAAGCCATCAGATATCAGACTATTAAAATGCACCAAACTGAACACAACTACCAATAAGATACAAATACATCAACTTCAATAAGCCACAATGAATGGTCATTAGCCTGGTCTTAACACAGATATCATAGTCATAGATATTGCAAATCTGGTGAGTTTCATAGGTTCATAGGTTCATAAGTATATACTAGGCTAATGACCACTATGGCCTTCATTAGCCTAGCCTCCCAACCCAATGCAACTGTGTCCTGTTGTAATATGTGCATATAAATTGGAGGGGTATGTTAGTTAGGTGTTTGCTAAAAAGCTATTTGTGGAGTATGTTAGTTAGGGAATGTTTGGGTGGTGCAGTTGTTCAGCGGTTAACATTGTCGCCTCACAGCAGAGGTTCTCTGGTTCGATTCTCGGCTAGGGTGCCTTCTGTGTTGAGTTTGCATGTTCTCCCTCCATTTGCATGGGTTTCCTCTGGGTACTCTGGTTTTCTCACACAATCCAAAGACATGTGGCTGGAGCATTTCTCCCTGGGCCTCTGCTGAAAATAGGGTCAGATTTTCCCGATCAACAAAATGATAAAAAAAAAATGTTTACTGTTGGCCTCTGTCTAGAGGAGATATGGAGTGCAGCCTGGGATTGGCTTTACAGTTCTTCCTCTAATGTATGATATGTTTACTGTCAACCTCTGTCTATAAGAGACAAGAGCCATCTCAGGGGTGAATTTATGATTTTCCATCCAATGGCCAAGGTTATGTTTGAATAGGGTTAGGGATGGAGTTATAACCCAATACCCTCTCTCAGGCTGCCCCCTCCTTTCTCCACGATGGTCATATTAGTCAATCCCAGAGTAAATTTGTGAAAACCCTTCCAGTCATCTTTCAGTAGTAAGTCATACTGCTTAACATGCAGGGGAAGTTTATTTCAAAAGTTAGCAAGGTGCTGAATTATACATCCATCTCTCCACTCTGTCTTACTAATCTGTTGGTGAAAATTTATGTCATTGATTTTAGAGTTGGTGGGTCCATTGGACTTCCAGCAATACAGTAGGTCCAGGACAAATGGGTACCTAACAGCATGGTAAGTGAGAGATCTCTCCTCAAAAATCTATAAGACACTGAATAAAGGGATAGAGCTTTCAGTCTCTCTTGATGGCTCAGTGAATTTAGGCCTGTGATTTTTCTGATTAGGAATCTTTGGCGTGTTTCTCATTGTTTGATATGTTTAAACTAATTACCTTATTCAGAACTGGCCATATAGTTCCATTAAGTTAAAGTTACCATATAAATTATTTGTTTTCCTTTACAATGTTATCAGAGACAGTCACAAGATCCATTACAAAAGTGGCCAACATGCAACTCAGGTAGAATTCCTCCAAGTAAGGGAATGGTATTAGGATAGAACCAGTGATTGCAAAATCATCCGCAGTGAAACAGTCATCCCACAACATAAACCATTGGTGGCCACAATCAGCTGCTATCAGTGGTCAGGGAATGCTGGAAGATCAAAATAAACTAAACTGAAGACCTGGAAAGCACAAGGCTTCAAGGAAATACTTAGGGCTGTAGCACCTCAGGAAAAAGAGGAAACAGGCGAAGTTAAAGAAGAATGACAGTGTCTCAAAATAGCATGTGTGAGGATTATAAAACAGATATGTGGCTGAGATAGGTAAGGACATCAGGTATATAATAATAAGGTACGTAAGAAAAGCTGGTGGAAGACTACAGAAGTCCAAAAAGTTAACAAAAGAAAGAAGGAGTGCAGGAAAAAGTGGGAGTTAGAAAAGATGGATCAGGCTCAAAAGGAATACTGCTTAGCTAATGAAGAGGCTGAGAGAGCAGTAACAAGAGCAAAAATAGAGGATATCAGAGCCAATTTACCACCGTCTGGAAAGTGATTCTGTAGATGACACAAAGACAATCTATCAGGTTGCAAGGCAAAGACATAAATATAAATAAAATAGTAATCAGACATCCTTCATAAGAGATGCCAGCAACAACTTTCTCAACAGTCCAGAATATATCAAGGGTATGTGGAACAAATTCTTCCAGAAGCTTCTGGATGAAGAAAATCCCACAGAAGCTATACTGCCCCTAAACAAGTATACAATGAAAGAGGAAAAAGAACCCACCTTAGAAGAAGTATGAACAGCACTAAGGAAAATGAAATCAGTGGAAGCAGCAGGCTCAGATGATATCATGACAAATATGATCAAGATGATGGGTAAGATAAGGGAGAAATGGCTCCTGAGGGTACTCATAGCAGTATGGAGAGAAAGATGTATCTCGAGTGACTGGAGAACAAGCATTGTTACCACAGTGTACAAGAATAAAGGGGACATTCACAACCACTGGCAGTGCAGAGGTATCAGACTTCTGCCACACTGTATGAAAGTGGTGGAGAGGATGATTGATAAATGAACATAGAGTAGTAGAACATAAGATGGGAGATGAGCAGTTCCAATTTAGATGAGGATGCAGCACAAAAGACTCGATGTTTGCAGTGAGACAGATAATAGAGGGGATGAAGAAAGAGTCCAACTGGGCATTTCGAGATATGGATAAAGTATATGACAAGGCCCCAAAAAAGTTTATTTGGGCAGCCCTGTGATGGTTTGAAGTGCTAGAAACAATGGAAGAACTGGTGCGGGTTGTGTTCAAGGAACCAATGACACAAGCTCAGGGTTTGGACTTACAGAGGGGTTCCTAGTTGGAGTGGGTGTACATCAGGGTTCAGCACTGAGCCAACTGCTGTTCATACTGGTGATGGCTAAATTAGCAAACACGTTGGAGGGGACAAATCAACATGCAGACAATATAGCATTACAAGCATACTCTGAACAAGAACATAAGGGTTATGGAATGCAAAACTGAAGAGGAGGTAAAATTAAGAATCATAGGGGTTGCAGCCAGTTGGCACACTGTGTCAGGGTATTTTGTGTCAGACAAATGCCAAACAAGCTGAAAAGAAGGTGTACAAAACTGTGGTGTGACTATTACAACTGCATGGTACACTTTTCAGTGAAGGCAGAGCAGTTGATGCAGTTGAAGTGCCTGAAATAGTTGGTAGGATGCCAGATGAAAAAAATGAGGACATCAGAGCAGAAGCCCCTATTACAGAGAAGGTTAAACAGAACAGAATATTGTGGTTTGGGCACATGTGCAGGAAATCAGAAGACAATCTGAATTAGAAAAAAATATGAGTGTGTCCAACAAAGAGATGGATGGACTGTCTGTGAGAAGACCTGAGCCAGACAGGCATGACTGTTTAAGAAGGAGGAGAGTGTGATAATGAATTGAGAGAGAGAGAGAGAGATATGGAGACAGATGACTCAACATCCCAACCCCCATATAGAAAATATCAAAAGGGGAGGTGATGATGGTAATGGTAATTATGAAGATATTTCTTATAAAACTTTTAAAAACACATTATGCTTTATAAATCTCTATCTATGGATCCCATTTAGAATGCTGACATACCATAACATCGACTTACACAATACTGAGAACAGAACAGCCAGAACATCAAGACGCACAATATTATGTGTATGATATGTATGTTTCACAGTAGGTGCAACACTATTCCACCTGTATAACACTGAAAACAGACATCAAAATAAAATCATTTTCTCAGGGTGGCAAGCCCCCGCATGTATCCCACACACCCCTGATAATTGTATATATACTTACTCCCCAGGGAAAGGGTATATTTTCATTCCCTGATAATTGTCAAGCTGAAACGCACAGTTTGCCCGTCACTGTTATACAGTGTCATGCCTGCAGTGAGATGTACTTGATATTTTACATCTTGTTGTTCTGTATGAACTCTCCTGTGGGCAATGAACATTCTGGTCTCATTATTGTACAAGTCAAAGTTAGGGTAGACTGTAGAATGCATTCCCCTGATTGTTTGTGGGACTGAATGCAGGATCTGCATCATCTATCAACCTATGCATTAAAGATACCTTTCCCACTGAAATATTTTAGGCACATGCTTACCACATGTTGTATCTGGAGTGGTTCTCCCTGGGCCTCCACTGAAAATGGGCTCTGTTCCAGTCAGACTTTCCCAGCAAATAAATGTTAACTAAATAAATAAATATTCTTACCTTTCAAATACATATCTGATGAGTATAAATCCCACACCACATGGAAGGGTGACATATAGATGGGAGACTCTGGCATACACTTGCTCATCATGGTCTTTAAAATCAGACCAGGTTAAGTTTCCAGGAAACCACAGACGGTCCCACCAAAACCAGTCACTTAATGTCTGCAACATCCTAAAATGATCAGATGAAAAAAGCAGGAATTAATACAAATAATGTCATATTTTGCCAGTAAAACAGTGTTTCATTTTTAGTTGCTGCACTTTATATCAGCTATGATTAATGACAATAATGAAGGTTATGAAATATATGGTTCGATTTTAAATTTGGCAGACTACAAAGTATTTCCCTGTTAAAACGACTGACTTGTTCTCACTTTTCTGTTATTGCATGAATTACTGGCCATTAATGTAGTCCTAAAATGAGTCAGAACCTCACCCAACTCTAAGTCTTATAACTTTGACACTTCCCTCAATGTAAGTGATAATAGTGAAAAACTGTTCAGTTTTACCCTGTTATAAAAACCTCAAAAAGCCAGCTATTTGAAATGCAGACATCACCTTCCTTAGCGGAAAAGAGACACACAGTACGCTTTCATTCATTTCATTCCCTTTGCCAATTCATGTGTCCTTGATCTGAGTCTGATCTCCATGAGTGTTTTTTCCTTATTACTGCTAGACAGAACTTCCCACTAGCCAGGATATGACACTCATTGCCCAGGATGATATCCATCTGCCCACGCACTCCATCTCATCAGTTAGATGCAGACTTAATAAACTTTATTTTTCTGTGTGTGAAAGCTTCAACATACTTCACAACAATATGCCTGAATCTAGCTGCAACTCAGTGATTTGTTGCATTCTTCTTGTGGCTGACCTTTTAGCAAACATGACTCCAAATCTGATGGAATCTGTACTTGGAGTTATTCCTTTCTATAACTAATTATACAGCAAAGACCTTTGTATAATAACAGGAGAGCCTGTCTTCAATAAAGCACTTGATGCAAGTAGTCCAGTCCCTGAAGGTTTTCAGATACAGCCTCCTGACTATGTTAGTACTTGTCACAAGTAGTCAGTCCCTGAAGCTTTCCAGATACAGCCTCCTGACTATGTTAGTACTTGTCACAAGTAGTCCAGTCCCTGAAGGTTTTCAGATACAGCCTCCTGACTATGTTAGTACTTGTCACAAGTAGTCAGTCCCTGAAGGTTTTCAGATACAGCCTCCTGACTATGTTAGTACTTGTCACAAGTAGTCCAGTCCCTGAAGGTTTTCAGATACAGCCTACTGACTATGTTAGTACTTGTCACAAGTAGTCAGTCCCTGAATGTTTCCAGATACAGCCTCCTGACTATGTTAGTACTTGTCACAAGTAGTCAGTCCCTGAATGTTTCCAGATACAGCCTCCTGACTATGTTAGTACTTGTCACAAGTAGTCAGTCCCTGAAGGTTTTCAGATACATCCTCCTGACTATGTTAGTCTCCTAGTCATAGCTGCTGACTTACTATGTACTGCTTTTTGTTTTTGTTTTTTATTGCACATGGACTCACCTTGTTGTGCTTTTTCTAATGACATACCACCTTCTGGATTCTGCTTCCCAGATCTTTGTATCAATATGCTGCAGTCTGCTGCTCCTTTCATGGTGAGAACATGCCTCATCTCAAAAAAATATGAACTGTGCTTTATTTAGTATTATACAGCTGCACAATCATCACCTATAACCCAGTCCTGCACATTTGCCATATCCAAATATCTCTAGGCGTCATCTGAAATTTTGCTGCTGTGTAACCACTGTATTCAATTTTTGAACTAATCAAAAGCTTCAGTCTACTACCCATGAATCCAGCATGTCCTGCTTGATCCTAAATACACTCAGGATAATCCCATCGCCTTGCTAGCCAGCCACAACATCAAAGGGCTGGATTGCTGTTTATGAAAAAGCATTCTTGTTTGGTAGAATACCGAACCTGCTTCCATCTTTACACTTGATAGCTTCTTCTTATAGCTAAATTTTTAAAGTAACTTGAAATCAGATATGTGGAAAGGTAAGTTCTAAAAGACCCAAAATTACAACCAGTAGGAGAATGACCCACATATCTACTAGACACATTGATATATACAATATTATAAGAGGGCTATTGCCCTCAATTAAAAACAAAACTCTCTTTCATGGAGCCAAACCACACCCTGAGAAATAACCAGGATGATATAATCTGTCTCAGTCAATCCCATTAAAACAGTCCTTGGAGAGCAAGTCTTCTCCAGATGAGGCCCAGTTCTATAGAGCAAACTACCAGCTGAAATGAAATGTCAGAATTCTGTCTTAGGAGTCAAGAAGAAGCTAGCAGACTACCTCTTCAATGAGGCTGCATGTAAACACTTTAAGAAAACAGTTAAGGTAAGAAACCACCAAGGAGTGGACTTATTGCATCCGTGCGCACTTTCCCTACAACATGCTAAATATATTGTAATCCAAAATATGCTCACAGTCTACATGTCTGTTGTATAAAATGTTCATATTTACTGTATATAGTGTACATATGTGTCCATGATAACTGTAGGCAGAGGATCTGTGTTTAAAACTATAGTGGTGTTTTAACTTCTATCAGAAATTGCATTTGTATAATGCATTGCCTCTTATGTATTGTTACTAAAAGTCTTTCAAATAATGCTTCTCTAGTCTATGTGTATACCTGACTACTTCTTTATGTTTGTACTTTATCTTGATGTTTATAATTACTGTGATCCTACCTATGTGCCCAGGTCATAGATGGAAAGGATCTGCGGATCAGTCTACCTACCCAGCTGCCAAATAAATAAATAAATAACTTATTGTCTAAAAATATTAGAACATAGTTATTTCAGCCACTTACATTTGATTCTGCATAGGTTTTGCCTCAGACACCATTTTCTGTTTTTATTGTTTCATTTTTGTTTTTGTGTTGGAGTCATGCGTGATATTATAATTTCAACTTATAATTAACTTGCTGGTATACTTTTTCTCCAGTACTTTACTCTCTTACCATTTCATCCTCCCTTTGTATGCACAACATACTGTCTCAGACACAGGCCTGGCCACACCATCTTGATGGGGGTCTTTCCTTTCAGTGCAAGCATACTCTGCATACTGTACATCAGATGTGCAAATCTATAGTGCCTGAGCCTGATTCAGAACTTCGGTTTTGAAGTTTAGAGACAAGAGTTGCCAAGCTCAACCATTTTCATTTAATAAGGAAGAGTGATCCAAGGAAATAGTTCTGACAAAAGCCCTTACAAATAATCAGTTCATGTGGCATTCACTTTGCTCCACAACAGTTTACTGAATTTGATCCTTGTTCATCAAGCCTTTGTCTCCCATATTGCAATGATGTCAGGCTTGGAGCATGGCTCTAGGAACAGCTTGGCGAACAGTCCAGTATTTTTATAATGAATTACAGATGCCAATATAATTTGAAAACTTTGCTGTAGTTTTCAACAGCAGAGCAGGAGTTTTTTTTTTTTTTGGTCACGCAGTCTTCTTCTTCTTCTTTCGGCTTTTTCCCGGTTAGGGGTTGCCACAGCGGATCACCTTTGTCACACATTGAATGTGCAGTGCAGTGGAGTTTTTTACGAGTTGCCAGCGCCCGCCCAACCCCACAGAAGGCACACACACACCTAGGGCCAAAATTAGAGTGTCCAATCCACCTGCAGCATGTCTTTGGGATGTGGGAGGAACGAGCACCCGGGAGGAAACCACGCGACCACAGGGAGGACAAGCTTTTTGGTCACGCAGTCTACAGTGCCATAAACCTCATAGAAATTATAGGAAGTTCAAGGCTCCTTAGTCTTGCAACCTTTACACCTTACTATTTCCTACACTATAATGTACCCTAATGAGTTGATCCATGTCAATCATTATCATTGGAGAACGGTGTGGCACAATAAACATGAAATCTAAGACAGGACTGCTGACCTTGTCATCAGGGGGTGATGGGGCTGATACATATATCTCATGGGGGTTGTGACATTTATCTTGGTACAATGGATAAGATCACATGCCTAAATGAATATGAATAACCATCCAATTACCGAGACTCTGCTTAAAAAAAAATAATGTATCACACTGCTGTATCTGCAGGGTCAATCTATTCCAGAGATAAGGGATAAGCTAAGTAATTCATCTCTCTCTCTCTCTCTCTCTCTCTCTCTCTCTCTCTCTCTCTCTCTCTCTCTCTCCATTTTGTTTCGTTAATGTGCAGAAGTGGGTTTAAATAGCTTGTTCTAGTATTTGTGGCTGTTTAATTTGTGGGGTCTATATTAGAAGACCGAATGTTTAGGTAATCGAACACCTAAACATCGATCTTCTAATATCGAACTGCACAATGTTGAACGACAAGTACTAACATAGTCAGGAGGCTGTATTTGGAAACCTTCAGTGACTGGACTACTTGCAACAACTGCTTTATTGAAGACAGGCTCTCCTGTTATTATACACAGGTCTTTGCTGTATAATTAGTATAGAAAGGAATAACTGCACAATGTGGAACATCCCAGGGAAACATATCCCTTGGTCACAACACAGAAAACATTACTTTACATCTAAATTAAGTGGGGGGCTTCACCCCCCACACCCCCCTAACTAAATATACCAACTCCGAGATAGGTCAACAGTAGGGAAATAGCAAACTCCGGTGAACGGCCAATGGAAATCTTTCCCTGTGTTAAATCGGCCATTCGCCATTTTTTGCTTTCTGTATTAGAAGATCGATGTTTAGGTGTTCGATCACCTAAACATTTGGTCTTCTAATATAGACCCTAATTTGTGAAGGTACAAGAGATGTTGGAGCAATGGGTCTTTAACTGCTTGGAAGACAAAGCAAAGATCTCCTCTGAGGAGACTATAAGACACAGGAAAGAGGGACAGTGCTTCAAGTCTTTTCTAGTAGCTCAGGGATTTTAAGACTATGATCATCTTTGTTAGGAACCTCCTGGGTATTTCCACCTGTTTGAAATGTCTGGAGAGGTACATCCCTTGGTGATCAACTGTACCCTGGTCATTGTCATCACAAGTAAGATCTAGTAATCTCTGCCAGTGGATCATATTAATAGCTTATTACTGGTAATCCAAGACAGACATCATGGAGTGTGCATATGACTTCCTAAAGGGTGGATCTTTCTGATTGCTCATGTTAGGACTGGGGATCTAGTACTCAGCAGGGAGAAGCAGAGTAATATTGAAGCCATCACTCTGCTGTGACTGGTCAGGATGCCTGTTTTATAGGAATGAAGTGTCATGCAGAGATGTTACATCTGCACAATGCACTTTAATGTACACCATGTACTGGACACCTGTCAAACCCTAATCCATCCTAAGGTATAGCTTCTTATGCATGACCCATGGCTTCAGGTAGTAAATGCTCCCTATGGTAGGAAGGCTGAATAATGGCCACTTCAACCTACCCCCTTGGTTAGCCCTTCCAGTTGGTTGGACTTATTTCCCAGCCTGGGGTAACTGGTGATACAGAAGATGTGCCTCTGCTGCAGTTGTGCAGATGATTTAAGATTGGTTTGCTTTTCCTAACTTCACTGCCTCAAATGCATACCTCATATTACTCACCCTTCTTCTTCCTTTTACAATTATCTTTCAACCTGTAGCTGTTCCTTGGTTGTTGTGTTCTTTCTCTTCCTCTCTCTATAGACATCATCATCATCATCAACAACCTCCCCTTTTCTCATTTTATACATGGTGTTGGGATGTCATGTCAGCTGTTGCCATCTCTCTGTATTCAATGCTACTCTCCTACATAGCTCTCAACTGTCCAGATTTTCACAGAATATCCATATTTTGCCTCTTATTTTTGGTCTGTTCCTCTTACAATTATTTTGACAATTCATAAATTACTGAAGTCACTAAATTCACTAAATAATGACAGATATTAGAGTTTCAGACTTCATATCATTCAGAAAATAAATAACACAAAACTTGTTAGCCTAACAAATTTCTAAGTTTATAAGAGCAATATTCATAAGATTTTCCTATTTTGGGGCCTTTGTCCCCTCATTAATTTTGTCTTTGTTCAGATTTCTTGCACAAAGAAGTTGAGAGGTATGCTCTCCTGCCTTCTTCAACACTCATGCCTGACTGTTGCATGTCTTCTCTCTAACAATCCCCTCACCTCTTTGCTGGATGCTCTAGTTTCCTCTTGCCTTCTTCCTGTCTGTCCCAAATTTTCTTCATCAGGTTGTCTTCTGCTTTTCTGCACATATGCCCGAACCACAGTAATCTGTTCTCTTTGACCTTTGCTGCAATTGGACCTAATTTGGCTTCTTGTTATGTCATCATTTCTTCATCTGTCCCACAACATCCATCCTACCACCCATCTCACGTACTTCATGTCAATCACCTCTTACTCAACTGCTCTATCTTTACTGCCCAGGTTTCTGTACTGTACAGTATTACTGGTTGAACCATTGTTTTGTACACCTTACTTTTCAACTTCTTTGACATTCTTCTGTCATATAATATACATGACACTCTCTGCCAGCTGGCTGCAGCCCCTCTGCTTCTAGCTTTGACTTTCTCATTCAGACTTCCCTTCTCCTCAACCATCCCTCCCAGATAATTGAAGCTGTTACCTGTTCCACTATTTTCCCTTCCATCTCAGTTCTCAGATTCTTCTGATTTCCCCCATTTGCTGCAATTACAGCTGTCTTATCTGTACTCAGTTTATCCCATGTGCCTTCAGTTTTGCATTCCATCCCCCTATCCTTTGTTGAAGTTCTGGCTCAGAGTCTGCCTGCAATGCCAGATCGTCTGCATACAACAACTTTGTTGATTTGTCTACTCCAACCTGTTTGCTAATGTAGTCCATCACCAGTATGAACAGCAGTGGGCTCAGAGCTGAGTACTGATGCACACCCACTCCTACTGGGATCCCAATTGTGAGACTGGATCCTGTTCATACTTGATTCATTGGGTCCTTGTACATAGTTTGCACTAATTCTACCAGTGTTTCATGTACTTCGAATCGCTGCAGCACTGCTAAAATCAGCTTTCTTGGGACCTTGTCATATGCTTTTTCCAAGTCTAGGAATGCGCAGCTAGACTTGTTCCTCAACTATAGCTTCTTCTCAACTTTCTATCTCACTGCAAACATCGGGTCAGTTGTGCTGCATCCTGATCTGAATCCATACTGCTCATCTCCCATCTTACTTTCTACTACTCTACATATTCATTTATCAATCATCCTGCCTAGAACTTTCATGCAATGTGACAGGAGTTTGATCCCTCTGTATTGCCTACAGTTGTGGATGTCCTCTTTGTTCTTGAACACTGGCACTGGTATGCTAATTCTCCAGTCTTCTCTCGATAGACATCCAATGATAATAGGTAATCTTTCATTTGCTTAATTTCTGTTTTTATAGCCTTTTTGTGTTGTTCTTACAATGCATTATGTATCACAGTTTAGCTTTGATTTCTTTAGATGGCTATGCACTCCTGATTGTCAAAGTTATAGTGAGTTATCTGTATCTCTGCCTTCTTGGTTAGTGAGTGCAGCTGGACACAAGCAGTTTGGGCTTGGCCAAGACAAGCAACTCACACCTGAAACAGCAAGGCTAGCAGCAAGTGACAAGCATTTTCACATTTTGCAGAGTAAATAGGATTGGCAGCACTCCCTTTTATATAATATGTCTGCGGATAGCATGGAAAGCAGGACAATTCCACTATGAATCTCATATGGGTGAGAGAATGTTTCATTAGCATACACTTTGTTACATCATTTCTCATTTCCATCTCATTGTGAGTTTGTTCTTTTATGGTCATTTGAAGTCATTGTGTGTTAGCATAAGTGGCCTCTATGAATTGTGACTTAGCTGTTCTCATTCATGGTCACTGCGGATAGCCTTAATGCATCCGTATAATAACTTATGAATGCTACCCTTAATCTTTGCAGCAGTGAAATCATCTTCATTACAAAAAGTAAAATGTTAACATGCTTTGTGAGGAAAGATCAGAAAATAAAAACATGTTAAAAACCATCATAGTTGCAAACCTTGTTAGAAGACACCTTAGAACATTTACAATGTTTCATATTTTATTAAAAATGTTTTTCTAGACTACATTCTTCACTTACTTCCACATCACACATGTAAGATCCTGCTACCTGTTTCTTGTCTTTCCAACAACAATGTTGCCTCTGTTTGGGCCTGTTTCCAAGTATAGTCTGTCCTAAGCGTTTAGTTAGTGTGGTAATATTATAATGGCAAGTTTCTGTAATTTTGGAAGACATACACAAAGTGTATTTACTTAAAATGGGTAAGGTGACTGTCATGCACAAAGACAGCATCGCTACTGGATCAAGGGCCTCATCTCTATTCAAAGGCCCACAACCTGTAGTTCCTGTGCTAAAGTCAAGAATATATTATGGAAAAGGATCATCAAGGACTACCCTATCTCTCTCCATTTATCTTATTTTGCTACTGAAATAGTTTAGCTGATTATTTTAATTTATTTTATTAATTTAGTAATTTAATAAATGGGCTGGTCCAAGAAAGGCTTCTGATATATGATATTTATTTTATTTTATTTTACTTTGTTAAGTGGGTCAGTCTCACTATGCCTATGGACAGTTGTCAGAAGACTGAAACGATATTTGTACAGGTTAGGGATAAGGGCATTGAAGAAGTTCCCTGCTTCTTTTCTTTTTTGGTCCCCAGGGGACTACCCTCTCTCCCAACTTACTCTGGTATTTCTGGGGCTGGTTGTGGCTTCTAAGGGCATCCTGGGGGGCTCATCTCATCTGTGGTTCTATCCAGGCACTCCCTTTCCTTACCCCCATACTTGTTGAATGCATCTGAGGGGAACTACCCACTTTAAACCATACCTCTCTTTAGGGAGCATATTAAAGAGTAACCCCCCACCCACCCACACACACACACACACACACACACACACACACACACACACACACAAGCACAGAATGGGCACACCCATCCCTTCCCTCTTCCTCTGACAGTCACGCAAGCCAGTAATCAAACCCAGGTCAACTGGTCCATAGTGAAAGCTTTATCCATCTACACCACTGGAGCTGCCCTTCCCTGCTATCATCACTCCAAGAAAATGAGTTTCCAGTTTAACAACTCATTGATGTAGGTAACTTCAGTAGTACAGAACTCTCTTTCATGCTTCATTGAACCCAACTGCCACCACTGGAACACAAACATTGAACCCCACTGCCACTGCTGGAATACAAATCCAAGCACTTGTTGTGGGAATAGAACCCACAGTTTTCTGAGCTGAAATCTAAGCACAGAGAAGTGGCTTGGCTCAGAAGAAAATGTCAGCTTAATTTGTTCTCTCTCCCCACTAGCATAATGAGTAAGCAAAATAAAAGCAGCAGGCAGTAATAGGAAAAGGGCAGCAGAAACTGAAGATAAAATATCAGCAGTATAGCAACCATTGGAACATGAATTACTTAATTTAATTAAGCAAATTCTGAAGAGAAGATGATACTCCTGTTTCAGCACCTTTCGGTGATTGTGCACAAGATGGAAACCTACTATTCAAATGTACTGCATGTTCAGGATGTGCTTAAATGTATGCAAGGTACGATAAATGTTGTTGTAGAAGAAAATAAGCAGGAGAAACAGCAAAACACAGTGGAATGAGTCAAATTACAATAGTTAGAGAAGAAGATGCAAATGTTACAAAAGAAAGTGGCACTTTTGCAAAATAGAAGTTGAAGACATAGTGTGCAAATTATTGAAATTCCAGAGAACATAAATGCTCAATAATTGTCAGAATTTGTAAAAAAAAAAAAAATCACAAAAGGGATGCAAATACCACTAAACTTTACTTTTAGAACAGGACAGTCATCAAGTTGGAAATAGGAAAACAGAGGCAAACAACCCCAGCCACGTGCTTATGGTGCACAGCTCTTTTCCGTCTAGAGAGTGGAGTATTAGATACAGAAGGAAAAACAGAGGTCTTTTGTGGCAAGTAAATCACATCAAATTCATGGAGGGCTACTCAGCAGACATATCAGCACTGAATTGAAGCAAATTATCTGCAGAGAAAACTAACAGAAATTAGTTTCCCAATGAGTGTAGGTTATTCAGCCAAACAGATAGTGTCAGCCAGGGACAAGTTAAGAAGATACACTGACATAACAGATACGTGCCAGGTTTATAAAGAAGAAAAAGAGACAAAACTCCATGTAAGGGGCTGGAACATTTTATTACATACAAAGAAATGGAATGGGAAGCAAATAAATCTGGAAGAAAAGTTATCCAGGAAAGAGGAAGAGGCTACAAAACACAGCAGAAGCAAAGGGTATAAGGGATAGGAGAGTACATTAGCCTGGAGAACCAAGGAAAACACAACGGAGAAAACAGAACTTCAAACAAAGATGAGTGGGCCAGGCACCATGACCAGAACGAACAAAATGGAGGGAACACTGAATACTGCCAGTGTTGATCAAATAGGCGAGGAGAAGGAAAACTACATGAACACCAGTGGAAAGTAGAAAATAAATTAGAGTTGGATAGCTGGTAAAGCTATGCTAAAGATACATATGCTGTTTGCACATTAGGCAACAAAAGGTATGATGAGTGAAAGTTGCTTGGGGAATTAAGCCCCTACACCCACAGCATTTGAGGGGGGCAAAATGCATAATAACGTATACATTTTATAGGTAAAGAAGATCTAGAGGTTAAGCAGACTACAATGAGCATGTTCATTGCTTCATTTTAAAGTTAGACCTTAAGGCAAAGATAATACAGTCAGTGTGTGTGTTAAATTTATAATGTTTAAAAAGTCTGATTCATTATTAATTTCTGTGCACAGTTCATTCAGTATATTTTATGTTTATGTTTATTAACTAACTACCATGCAGAGTAGATACTAGACAATATAAATACAAAATACAATATATTGTGCTTTCTAGGGCAGTACAGATTTCAGAACCCATGTGGGCTGTGGTTTGAATGACATGAGGAAAATGTTGGGCACAGCTGTGTTAGATGTATATACAAGTTCTCCACATGCAAATCCACAGAAAATGGCAGGGAAAGTTAATAAGTACCAGAATCTGTCTGCCTGGAAGTTAGAGGCCATGTAGGATTCACAGTTACAAAGGATTAAAGTCTCCCAAGAATATGGCATTGAGTTGAATGGTAAGTGTATCCCGTAAGGCTATGTATGAGGTATGAGTTTTGTGGGTTATACTGATGGCTTACAAGGCTATGATATAGGATTCTGCCTGTGGTAATTTGGACATGTAAAAGCTCAAGCATGTCATACTGATTGACCAACCTTGAGGTATGTTTGCTTTTGATGCAGATCAAGACACTTCCACCTTTAGTCCCAGACTGTGTAGTAGCTGGACTAAATGTGTAGAACGAATGCGTTGTATAGGCACAGCATGGTATGTGAGCAAGCTAATTTTATATTTTCAGTAATAGAGCAGACAGAGAAGGATATTAGAGGTGGACCCTGGGAAGAAAAATAGAGTATAGAGAGCTTTGGTGGCAAATGACACTTGAATCATATAACCCACCAGGTTTAAATGAGTACACCAGCATTCTACCTTTATTAAAGCTGAGAGCAACTAAATTATAATAGACTACCTATATAATTCCTTCCCTATAATACACTTGGTAATTGTCATGAGATTATTCTTGTCTTTTAACATGTATAAGATATAAATGTTAAGATATAAATGTTTTTAATAATGGAATTTATAAAATTTATATAATGTTTATTTATTTAATTATATAATGCATTTATTAATACAATAATGTATTTGAAGTTGAGCTGCAATTTGTGTAAAGCACCACTAGATGGCATTTTAGATTTTTATATATACTTTCCAACTTTTAAATAATTTGATTATGCTGCTATAGGATATTTTATATAATGTTTAAAACAACATGGGCTTCAGCTCATTGGAGAGTAATATTGCATTTAGGAACCCATTTAAAGTTTTTGAATGCATTTTAGTCAATGGGTCATTTTGTTGTTGCATATATATTTTTTTTAAAGTTTTTTTTTAAATCTTTCTTAACTTAATGATGGCTATTTAAATGTGTTAATTAATTAATTGTATAATTGGGAATGATATATAAGCAGATGAAAGAATGCTCATTTTTATCTGATGAAGTACATGGTGGAATACGAAAATGCAGTGTTCTACAATAGCGTTAATACAAAGTGTTTTTTGTGCTCTTTTGTTTATTTGTGCTAACAGCGTGGTGGTGTGTTTAATAAAATCCTGGTTATATTTCTGCAATATGGATTCTGGTTTCTCCAACTTTTGAGGATTTATTGGTTTATACTTCACCCGTTTGTCTTGTGTTCGTGGTCTAAATGTGTGTCAGGGACTGCAACCTTGCTCTGCTAGGTTAAGTTTTATCCAAAATACTGAGAATGGAACAAAACAGGCTTATAAAAGGGAAACAAAGCATAGATAACTGATGGAATCCAGCCAGTTTTCTTAAAAGCCCATCAAAAAGGGTACAAGAAAGCAGAGATAATTCTATGTGAGAGTACAAAAGCTTTTGATACAGTGAACTGGGAGTTCTTATTTCAACTGCTGAAAAAAGTGGATTAGAAGAGAAGTATACTAAATTGATTAAAATCCTGCATGATGCTGCCATTTTGAAGTGGCACTAAACAATGAAGTATCTGCATGGGGGACAATATTTTGAGGAACTGGACAGGTATGCTCATTGTCTCCACGGCTCTTGCTGTTAATGATGTGAGTGCATGAGATTTTAGAACAAAGACAATTTGTAGGCAGTAAGGCTATGTTCCACCTATATACAGAAGACTATATCTTGATGCAGAAAATATTTCTAAACTATTACCTCAGGTGTTATAAAACCTATGAAGCAAGCATAAAGCAAATTATATTGTCTAGCACCTCGGCAACATACCTTTAAAGACTTACTAGTTTTTTAGTGCATTTAGTATTATTTTTTGTGTTTATAAAGATAAATATATATTACCCCAGTTATTGGACATTTTTGAAAGAGTCCATAAAGTGTCAGGACTGTAACTAAATCACAATAAAACACTACTGATCAAAATAGGAGTAGGTAAGGGAGGAGGTGAAATAAAAGACATAACGGAAGCAGAATATTCCACATACCTTGGGTTGGAGGTACACATATGTAGAAACACGTGTAAGGCATTTAGATAATTTATACAGAAAGATAAATACGCTACTACAGAAGGGGGATAATAGAACATATACTATTGACAGTAAGATAAATGCTATTAAAACTATGATTCTCCCCGCATTATAAGGCACATAGCAATGAATAATGCTCAACCATCCATAGGGAAGATATAGACTTTTCTTGAAGAGTACACGGGTGAGGCACATAAACATGGAAATCTAAGACAGGAACTGCTGACCTTGTCATCAGGGGTGGATGGGGCTGATACATATCCTATCATGGGTTGTGACATTTATCTTGGTACAATGGATAAGATCACATGAAGGGGGTAAGAAGGTCAGCATGTTGGGGGAAAGAATGGTGGCTCTGTGTAGATAATCTATATGCTGCACAGAAAGTGAGAACTGGGAGACAGGGCATAAACAGTAAGGTGATATGACATGGAGAACAGCAACATATAAGGGAATTTTGACCAGTTAGTGATTAAAGTCACAATCCCCAGTCGAATGCAGGAACAATGGAAGGAAGCAGATATAAGCAGTTGTAGGCTTTTAATAAAGTTGGGTATTCTAAATAAAAGCAACATGGGGCAAGAGTGGAAAAGGCTACAGTACTACAAACGGCAAAGTCAGTATCAGGCTAGAAATTAACATCTTGGAACATGTAACACATTGATCATGGCAACATCACACAGGAAAGAAATAGTGGGAGATTCAGTGGGATAAATGGATCCATGTGAAAAGGGAAGAGGCAGTCTAATGTACAGCGAGATCAGTCAACAGAAGAATAGGAAAAGAAGATCTTGGCTTGAGAGGGCATGCAAGCCAAAGAAGCCATACATGAGAGAGTAGCACACACTGAGTGGGAGCAAATATGGGAAAATGTTTACTTTCTTAGGAAATGGCCATCTCTACTGCATGTGATCAACAGATGAGGAAACTACATGTATGGTACAAAACATCATCATCAACTCCCTTTCTTCTCATTTTCTACATGGGGGTGGGGTGCTGTGTCAACTGTCGCCATCTCTGTTTCTGTTCAATGCCACTCTTTCACATTCTTTGAAACTCATCCCTGACTGTCACAAATCTTCTCTGACTTAATCAATCCACCTCTTTGCTGGACTCCTTCATTTCTTCTTGTCTTCTTCAGCAGACTGTCTTCTGCTTTACTGCACATGTGCCTGAACCACAGTAATCTGCTCTCTTTCACCTTCTCTGCAACTGGAGCTACTTTGGCTTCTGTTCTTATGTCCTCATTTCTTCATCTGTCCAACATTCTGCATCCTGCCACCCATCTTAGGCACTTCATCTCCATTACCTCTACTTTCCTTGACTGCTCTGCCTTTACTGCCCAGGTTTCTGTACCATGCAGTAGTACTGGTCACACCACTGTTTTGTACACCTTACTTTTCAGCTTCTTTGGCATGCTTCTGTCATACAGTACACCTGACACATTTATGGTACAATATGTCCAATAACATAATGCTTGAAAGGAGAGATATTAGAATAAAGTACCAGAAATGCTGTATGAAGAATACAGGGATGCTGCATATGTTTTGGGAATGTAGAAGGGCACAGCAGAAGCAAATGTTGGAAGGTTGGGAGAAATTTTTCAGTAAGCCTGTAACATGGACATGGGAAGCACTAGGGCTGGGAATAGAGAAGGATGCACTAGTATGGAAAGCAGAAGAGCTGACTACGGGATTAATGCTGGTATTTGCTCAAATGGAGAATTCAACACATGCCCAAAATAGGAAGCCTACGTATACAATACTTAAAAGTGGCAAGATGAGTTAGGAACTATTATAAACTGAATGTGATTAAAAGCCTTCAAAAGCAAATCTGTTCACCAAACAAAAAGTGTAAAATAAAAGTAACTCAAACAAAGTATGCCTAGTCGACACAATGGCATGTATGTGCCCAGTGGTAAGCCCAAAGTCCAATTTCATGTAAAACGCCTCAGTAAAAATCAATAAACATCCATGCTGGAGACTTAGAATCACCTTAATAAACATTTTTTTAAGTACAAATAGTTTAACACATTTGTCTGTTTCTTAAGGATGTCATCAGAACATTAAAAACATGCACTTCCTTTTAGGATAAAACGTAAGCAAACATGAGATTGCTCTGACCATATCTTTTGTCTTGGTTAAAGTTAAACTAATTTTGTAAAAAGTATGTAGTAAAAAACACAACTGTTTACATATTACAACTAAACAGCTTATTTTAAATCAAAAATTAATATAGCTAGATCATAACCAGCACATAATTTTAATACATAAGTAAAATGTAATGCCTTGTTTAAACATGATTCACTCATAGCATCCAATCTATGCTGCCAAAGGAATTTGTAGGATTCTAGCTTATTTTTCCAAGCCCCTTCCCTTAATGGGGATATCAACTTTTTCTAAGATATTTTATTTAAACCCTTTGGAATTGTTGCATTTAATTGAATGTTTCACCAAAGCATTTTGCAAATTTTGCTTTTAATGCAATAATTATACTGTTACATAAGCCTGCTTAAATTCATTTCAATTTTGAATATATAAAAGGCTTCACAGGACTGACGGCAAGCAATATAAGCTACTGTTATTGTATTATATGAGTATTTACTTCATTTCCTTAATCCTTTGCGTTGAAAAAAACATATTTCACAGACATATTAATACATGGGCATTGTTTACAATGTTCACATTTATTCATCATTACATCCCACTAATTATCTGTACCTGTATACAAATTCCTTTCTAAGATATTCTTAACGTTTGGCTTGTTTTTGTAAACAATAATTGGTTTGACATCAAGAATACCATCCAAAAATTCAAAATTAGTAAGAATGCCCCCATGTTTCATAATAATTTCTCTAATAATCTGATTATACAAAGAAAAGAAAATAAGCAAATGTGTTAAATTATTCTTAATAATGATAGTTTTCTTTTTTGGCAACCCTCATTTTAAAATGAATATGATGAAAAAAAGCCAAAAAGTTGGAACCCTCATTTTAAAATGAATATGATGAAAAAAAGCCAAAATGTTGGAACTTAGTGACATAATTCTACTAAACTTTGAATAAAACCAGTATTATATGATATAATTTGAATATTAGATGGGAATCATAAAGGTAGAAGAATGAATAGATATTAGGGAAAGCATTAAATGTCTTGGTTATATGTAAATATATATATATATATATATATATATATATATATATAGTTTTTGTAAATAAACTTTCATTACAATAAGTGTATAAGTGATAGACTGTGATTATTATGTCATTGTTGTATATTGTTTTTGCATAACTACTCATGACGTGTGTGTGTGTGTGTGTGTGTGTGTGTGTGTGTGTGTGTGTGTGTGTGTGTGTGTGTGTGTGTATATATATATATATATTACTAAAGTGTGTGTGTGTGTGTGTGTGTGTGTGTGTGTGTATATATATATATATATATATATATATATATATATATATATATATGTTTAAGCTCATTGTCAAAAAATTACTAAAGTGTGTGTGTGTGTGTGTGTGTGTGTGTGTCTCTGTGTGTGTATATATATATATATATATGTTTAAGCTCATTGTCAAAAAATTACTAAAATGTGTGTGTGTGTGTGTGTGTGTGTGTGTGTGTGTGTGTGTGTGTGTGTGTGTGTGTGTGTGTGTGTGTGTGTGTGTGTGTGTGTGTGTGTGTGTGTGTGTGTGTGTGTGTGTGTGTGCATGCATATAAAGCATATCATTCTACATAATAATGGAAAGCAAAAGTAGATATACAAAAACCCAAATGTCTATTGGTTATTGGTATTGTTATTGTTATTATTTTTATTAGTATTATTATTATTATTATGTACATACACATTTAAATAATTAGTTACATGGATATATACAACACATATTAACTGAGGTATATAATATCAAGTAGATTGTAGCAGCGCTCAAACAAACCAAACTAAAAAACTCTGAACTAAATACACAGCAATGTCAAAGCAAGGCTCCATACACAGAGTTTCATTATACTTTAATCAGAACAGAACTTCATCAGAAAATGTAAAATGTAGATCCACCACAAGAATTTAAAAAGACTGCACATAAATCATGTGAGGTTGTCAGCATGCACACCTCACCTCCTGCACCTACCAAATCAACAACACATAAACCTACATATGCGGAGTAGCTTACAATAAGCTTACTTAAACATCAGAGACCTCCCAAACACAAACACAAGCTTGCTTCACATAATACATCCTCTGCAGAACATAGTGCACATAATATATCGCACACCAGTGTCTCAGCAGTCAAACCGCTAAGGCATAACACAAAAACAAGCATTTTAGTCATAGGTGACTCAATTGTGATATACACAGATGTCCCTCTCACCAGGTTGGATAAGGAAATGATTACAGTCAGCTGTCTCTCAGGTGCCAGGATCCACCACATCACACATGCACTCAAGCCTCTCAACAACAGACACTGTTATGATTCTGTCATAGTCCATGTTGGTGTGAATGATGTGAGACATATCTCATTGGACTATATGAAGAGAGACATGTCTGAGCTCTCTGACTTTGTGTCTCAGGCAGGTATGTCCCTAGCCTTAAACAACATTTTACCTTCTCCTAGGATGATACCTCAATACAAACAAAAAATGATTGACATCAACAATCCGCTTAGTTTCTGGTGTCATTCAAAGGGGATCCAGTATCTGTCAGCCTGTGACAACATGATCGACAGACTTCAATGTTTTGCCAGAGATGGTCTTCATCTGTCACCCCCTGGGATTTCAGTTACTGGCTAAGGCTCATGCCATCTCTATTGTGCCTTTTTTAGGCAATGTCACAAGAACAAATTTCCCAATGTAAAACTACCCTCTGAAAACAACCTCAAGGTTATGCTGCTAAACGCTAGGATTCTAAACCAGAAACTGCACTCACTGAAAGCAGTCCTCACTCTTGAAGATGCTGACATCTATGCAGCCACTGAGACCTGATTTAAGGCTGTGGCAAGCACCCTAGCTATTCCAGGTTACATTTCCTACCACACGTTCAGACCACAAACTGAAGGCATGAGAATTAAAGGAGGTGGTGTATCAATATTTATTAAAGATAAATACACCTCTAGATTAGTTAAACTGCATGATTCCCTTGAATTACTTTGTGTGCAATTGACTGTAGGTAAGACCCCTCTTCAGGTCATTGCCAGCTATAGAACCCCCACCATGAATCAGGACACCCACTCAGCCTACAAGCAAACACCTTGGTATTGGTTGACTTTAATTACCCATCCATAGACTGAGTAAATTATACTTGTTCTAACTCACTTGCCCAAAGGTTCCTGGATTTCATTAACTCCAATGCCCTGGACCAGATAGTTGACACATCCACAAGGGGCTCAGATATCCTGGACCTGGTGCTCACCAACATGGGGGACCGCTGCACCACCTACAGTGTATGGTCATCCCTGGTGACATCTGATCACAAATCAGTTTCGCTAGAGGTTACTATAACACAAGAACCCCCTTAGCAACATCTAGACTAAAAAACTTCTCCAAGGTCAACTACAATCTGTTATGTGATGGCATAAATAGCTTCATAGCCCCTCCCCCCACTGATGGAACAGGCACATATGCTGAGTTATACACCAATGCTTTATACAAGCACCTGTACAATTGTATTGACTATGCTGTACGTGATAGAACCAAAGCAAGATTTTCAAGGAAAAACAAACCTGCTTGGTGGACAACTGCCATTAATAGGCTATACAATAGGAGAGAGAAATTGCTGTCTAAGAGTAGGAAGGAACAGATTCAAAACTGTAAACACTCTGTCCTCAACTTAAGCAAATAAGATTCCTAGTGAAGTCCTCCAAAGCTAACTCTGAATCCAAATTAGTTTCCCTTACTAAGGATAACCACAAGGCATTCTTTAGTTACATCTGTAACCTCAAAGGTAAGGCTCAGATTTGCGCTGAACTTGTAGTTAATGGTACTACATATACAGAACCTATGGATATAGCAAACCTGTTGGCTGACAGGTTGATTGAAAGCTTCACTCCCCTGTCCCCACCACATATACACCAAAGCATCCCTAACACTTGTCCCTCACTTATTATCTCCAAGGACCAGGTCTTAAATGCCCTCTACAAGGCCAAAAACATAGCCTCTATGGTACTGGACAACATCCTGGGCTGTGTTCTACATGGGTTAAAACAGAAATTAGCATTTGTCCCAGCAGAATAGGAAACCGCTACTGTCATCCCTTTGCAAAAAGGGGTGCATCCATGGACTCTGGGAACTATAGATCTATTAGCCTGACCAGCCTTATCTGCAAGGCAATGGAACACATTTTCATGGACCTTATTAACAAAGATATAGGAAATCTCCAAACTCTTGACTCCACCCAGTTTGGCTTTGTCAAGGGGAGATCATGCCTGTTAAACTTGGTGGACTTCTTTGAGACAGTCACCAAAGTCCTAGACAAGGACAAATCTGTGCATACTGCCTACCTAGACTTAGCCAAGGCCTTTGATGCAATCCTCCATAAAGGCATTATTGATAAACTCACACAGCTTTGGATCAGCCCATATATTGACAGGTGGGTTGCAAACTGGCTCACTGATAGAACTCAAATGGTCAAAATAGGGGAATCCACCTCTTCCAGCAGACCTGTAACCAGTGGTGATCCACTGGGATCAGTTCTGGGACCCCTACTGTTCAAAATCTACTTCTCCAAAGTACAGGCTAAATCTAAAGGACTGTGGCTGACAGAGTTTGCTGATGACTGCAAACTGGTAGTGATCACTGAAACCCCTAGCAATGTCAACATTCTGCAAGAAGGTCTTACTCAGACTAATAACAAAGTCGTGGTTTTAAGGTAAATTCAAAAAAATGCATTATTATCCCCTTCAGCAAGGGTGAGGTTCCAGCAACTACCACATCAACAGCAACACCCTTAGCACACAGTCAGTGGAGAGAGATCTGGGCACACTAGTTGACAGCAACCTTAACTTTGATCACCATGACTCCCCAGTGGTAAGAAGGGCATTTTATATTGCTCATCTCATAAGTAAGGACATTGCCTCTTGAAAAAAACAGGTTATAGCCCCCCTTCATCAGGGCAGTAATAGAGTACAATGGTCCATTTGGTTTGGTCCGTTTAGTATGTTCCTTTCCAAACACCTACAGCAACTGGAGATACCACAAATGTTCCTTACATAGAAAATTTAGGATCTTCAAGATCTGTCTTATGCAAGCAGATTAAAATCATTTTCACTTTACTCTGTGTCATACAGACTGCCCAGAGTTGACTGGTGCCTTGCATATAGAGCAATCTCTGACCCAGGTTTAATGGAAATGTTGTACATTCACAAGTCAAATGGCACATGGGTCACTCTCAAAAAACATTAACCTGGTATGTGATATCAACAGAACTTGCTGGAGAGACAGATTTGTCTCACAGAGGTTGCCCCACTTTTAGAATATGCTTCCCATTCATGTTAAACAAAGCCCCTCATTGGCCCTATTTAAGTGTAATTTGGATGATTGGATGGGTAACTGGAAATTCACCCTGGGGGTTCCACCTCTGTCCCTTCTGGACATGGTTAATAGGTGCTGATTTTAGTGTCTGCTTGAACCAGACACCCTTGGGAACAGGAGCTGAAGTTAGCTAGGCTTCTAAGGGCCCTGGGACCATTAGCCTAGTAACCTCCTATGATCTTATAATCCATACAGCCAATGAAAGTTAAATTGATGATGTCACAAACATGAAAAAATTCCCTTGAAAATTTAAAGTGATAGGACTAAAAAGCAACTGCAATTTGATAAAAGCATATAAAAACAAGGTTAACTTCCAAGTAACATTAAATCCTTAAAGCTTGTAAAAAGCATTTAATGTTAATTGTTTCATTATGACCTGGGGCTCTGTCTACCCTCAGTCTAATCTGCCAACTGCTTTCCTTATGTTCTAACTAAACTTTATAATCTCCAGTAAAGTAGTCGGCATTAACTGAGTCAATTACACAAAAGAAAAACTTCTTAAAATCCATACAAAAACCAGCATGTTTGGCTAGTGCATTTTTATGGTCATTTTTCCTAATAGCCAAAATGTGCTCATAAATCTGTCTGCTCAAACATCTGACAGTCTTGCCAAAGTAAAATGCATTACAAGTCATTTCACTGACTGTATGGATCATAGGAGGTTACTAAGCTAATGGCCCCAGGGCCCTTACAAGTCTAGCTAATTTCAAGCCGTGTTCCCAAGGGTATCTGGTTCTAGCAGACATCAAAATCAGTACCTATTCCCCTGTCAAAAAGGGACAGAGGTTGTATGGATCCCATGATTTATATGCAATCTTTTTAAATACTTAAATCAGCACCTTTCCCCTGTCCAAAAGGGACAGAGGTTGTATGGATCCCATGATTTATATGCAGTCTTTTTAAAATGTTCTGGTGGATCTACATTTTACTTTTTCTGATGAAGTCCCATTCTGATTAAAGCAGAATGAAGGTGCTAAACTTTGTGTCCAAAACCGTGTTTTGACATTGCTGTGTTTTTAGTTCAGAGTTTTTTTAGTTTGGTTTGTTTTTGGAATGCTGCTACATTCTACTTGTTTTTTGTGTTTAGTGTTATGGCTGGAGAGGCTGTGTCTCAGGACAATTTACTTGATCTCACAATGCACTAGATTCCTGAGTATTTAACCATTCTCATCAAACAGATTGCTTCTGCTGTTTTTAGAGCGATTTTGGATGGATATTTGACTAGAAGCCAGGTGGGCTTACAGACATCGACAGGCCATACTGCTTCTGGTTTTGCTGCCTTTGCATCAAGCAAAGCATCTGTTAACTTTCCTGGAGGTACCAATTGCTCCAGTTTGAATGGTAATACAGTTTCTCTATCATTCAGCTTGCTGGATTCAGTGGTTAAAGATGTGGCAAGTCCTTTTTCTGTTTACATTAACGGGGAAACAACAATGCAGTAAGTAGCAACCAGTTTATTAGTACAAACAGTGACTTTGTTATGTGCAAAAATTACATTTACAAGTTGGAGCATTGTACTATAAGTTAATTTCTCTTCAATATAACATTCTTTATTTAGACAAAAATATTGCTTGTTCAATTGTTCCACAAGGTTTAAGGGTGTTTACATTTCCTAACTGTGTTAAACAATGGGATCCCCTTTACACCAATTGGTTTCACTGTTTAACAATACTGGACTAGCACTGATGAGAACTTTGGTTAAGCATTACAAGGATGAAATTGGAAGTTAGAGAACTCATATAGAGCAACTTGGTGCTAAAATTAAAAGTTCTAATAGTTTTTTCTCTCAGTACATTATATTCTGGGATTTCAGCCAATACTGATCGTTTATGAGCATCTATAGTACAGATAAAACAGGGTAAACATAGAAGTGATTTTGAAGCTTATTCTGGAAGGGCATCTTATACCTTAATAAACCATGTTATGTCTACACAACAGAGTGGTGGTTGCAAAACCTTTGCCACTTTAGTTCTGTTTTGTGACAATGCAACTTTGGATGGAGGTGTGCCTGACGTTTCTCTTGATGTTGCTCCTAGTTCAAGTGGTAATGCACTTCAGGATAATTTTCCCCTGTTACCTATTTGTTCCTCAGGATCTTTTTTAGTGCACCCTTCGGGGCAAATAAGGACACTGAAGTGGTCATCCAAGAAACAGCTGAAATGCAAAGGGAAGGGGAAGAACAAGGGCAAAACATAAAATACAAAATTGAAGTGTTGAATCTTAGTGGAATTCCTTTGGACCACAGTGCACATTTCTGTTCTACAAAAAGTGCTAACATTCATTTCAAGCAACTGAGCTAACATCACCAGGTTGCTTACTGATTTCAAACTATATACAAGGAAGGAAAATTTGCAATACATTCTGGATGATGTTTCACTGCCAGATCTACTGCCTGATCATTTAAAGAAATGAAGCACATTTATTCCTACACTTAATGGCATTCTTCAAGCATTCAGCAACATCTGTGAGGATGCACTGAAGGCCAATTTAGCTTTGAGATCCAGATGCTAGAATTTGAGTGCCACTAAATGGACTGCCTTGAAAGACCTTTCTGGTGATATAAATTTATGGAGTATGAAGATGGACAAGGGTGGAATGTTGGTCCTTACAAATAACAATGATAACATCCATGAGATACAGAATGATGAATCAAGTTAGAGAAGTTTTCAGGGATACCATTAAGATGAGTTTTTCTATTGTTGATCATATGTTGTTCAACTTATACAATCGTGGTCAACTAAACATGGACACCTACACCTATCTTCAAGTGGATTTTCTCAAAATGGCATTTTTTTTTTTGGATATTAAAGTCATTAAGGATAGGAAAAGACCTCCTTTTAGGCTGATTGTATCAGCAGCACATTCAAAGACTGAGCCAACTTCTAATTTCTTGGACCACATCCTAAACCCAATAGTACAGAGTTCACAATATTATTTAAGGGACTCATGGCACCTTCTGGAGCTCCTAAATGATTTATTTTCGTTAATAACTTCAATTTCCATTTTGCCTCAGTAGATGTGGTCTCCCTGTACACTTGTATTCTGCAGGAGGCTGGAGTAGAGTTTTTAAGGGAATACTTCACTGCTTAAACCACTTTTGAGGTGGATGAGATTAACATGATTTGTTCCTTATGGTCTTGGTTCTTGACAACAACTATAGTTTTCTTGATAAACTTTACAAACAGACCTTGGGAGTAGCCATGGGGGCAAGGGTTGCCCCTGTTTTTGCGAACTTGGTCATGGTTATGTGGGGAGAGAAATTCCTGTTGAAGCATCCTTTAGCAGAAAAAAATCTTCTTCCACAGGAAATACATAGATGATCTCTTTTTCTATGGAGTAGGAGTTTGAATGAATTTAAATGCTTTGCGAAATACATCAACAAGAGCACTGATTTTTTTGCTGTTCATCATCAGTGGTTTTGGTGATACCTTGGACTTCCTTGACTTAAGTATTTCGTATGATACCACATCTTATTTTTTTGTGAGTAATGTCTTTCACAAAGAGATCTTTGTTAACCAGTGCCTTCACAGGGGCAGTTTACACCCCTCCCATATGAAAAGAGGGGTGATTAAAGGGCAGATGATTAGACTGAGTAGACTCACTACAGATGACTTTACATTTCTGCAAGAGTTGACTAACCTAAAATCTGTTTTCATTGACAGGGGAAATAATTCAGACTGGTTATGTACCATCAAATGTGAGGTTTTGGTAGTAAGGACATCCAAAGGCAGTCTTAATTTGGACAAGAATCAGAAAAAGAGTCAAGCCCCTGATGTTTTTTTCTGATTTCTCTAAAGAAACTTTTTGCTTTGCTTTTCTTATTCCAATTTGTAATGAGATATGGTTGATCAAGAATATAGCTCAAGAAAACTGGAAGGTCATTTTGGGAAACATAGAGTAGTATAAAGTCTTGGGTGATAAACCTGGGTTCACCTTTAAGAAATCTATTAATTTTAAATCTATGTTTGAACGTAATAATTTTTGTCCAGATGTTGTACCGACAAGAAAGGTCACCTTTGGAACTTACAGCTGTGTTTTTTGTAAGCAGTGTAGGTTCATTAACAATTCATCCTCAATATTTTTTCAACACTGTAATGTAGTGGTATGGGGGGAAGGGAAGCTTCAGCTGTATTTCAAAAAATGTAGTTTATGCAGCAGTCTGTGGTTCTTGTATTTTACATTGGCAAAACTGTCATATGTTTGAACATACAAACTTATGAGCATGTTTTGGCTATTAGGAAAAATGACCATAAAAATGCACTAGCCAAACATAATGCTTTTTGTACGGATTTTAAGAAGTTTTTCTTTTGTGTAATTGACTCAGTTAATACTGACTGCCTAACTGGAGATTATAAAGTTCAGTCAGAATGTAAGGAAAGCAGCTGGCAGATCAGACTGAGGGTAGACAGAACCCCAAGTCTTAATGAAACAATCAACACTAAATGCTTTTTACAAGCTTTAAGTATTTAATGTTATTTGGAAGTTAACTTTGTTTATATATGTTTTTAACAAATTGCAGTTGCTTTTTAGTGCTATCACTTTAAATTTTCAATGGAATTTTTCATGTTTGTGACATCATCAATTTTAGCTTTCATTGGCTGCATAGATCACATGATTTATGGTCAGTCTTTTTAAATTCTTGTGGTGGATCTACATTTTACATTTTTTGATGAAGTTCTGTTCTGATTAAAGTAGAACAAAAGCACTAAACTTTGTGTCCGGAGCCTAGCCTTGACATTGATGTATTTTCAGTTCTGAGGTAAATAATAGTTTCATAGATGTAGTTTGACATCAGACAAGCAACTGCTGTACCTCAGCTGAACACAGTATTTGAGTTAGGGCAAGGTTAGTACAGCAGCTGTGGGGATGGGAGTGCAGGCTCGGTTTTATGTCACAATCTGGAGGGTGGCTTTAAGTTTAGGGAGTGAGAAAAGGGTTTTAGGTTTATGAAGTGGGAAGAGATTTTAGGGTTAGGGAGCTGGATGGGAGTTTTATGTTTAAAGAGTGGAAAAAAGGTTTTAGGTTTAGGGAGTGGGAAGGGAGTTTTAGAGTTAGGGAGCAGCAAGGGAAGTTTTAGGGTTAGGGAGACATTAGGGACTTTAGAATTCTGGAGTCAGAAGGGAGTTATAGATTTAGGGGTAATGAAGGGAGCTTAGAATTAGGACCGGGAGTGCTGTTTTAGTGTCAGGGAATGAATTGGGACTTTAAGTTTGGGGGGGATGAAGATTTAGGTGTAGAATGTATTCAGGGTCTTGGGTTTAGGAATGGGCATCTCTATAATTAGAGTCGAGGAGACAATGGGAGTTTTTAGGGTTTGTTATGATTCTGGTAGTGCTATGTAGTTAGGTAGGGTTAGGTGATGGGAAGGATAGATTAGTTACTAGGATCAGGCTATCAAGCTGGTGGCAGTTAGGGCAATTGACAATTACAGCAAGTTTCCATCAAGGAAATGTGTCTTGAGCTAGTAGCATGCAAGCACTTGTAGTAGGCCCATAATAAAGCTAAAGGTATCAAGGTTAATAACTTATTATACAGACAGAGTACAAATGCAACCAGATGTGCTAAATGTACAAGAGCTAAACCTTCAGTAAATAGGAGAACGGTAGCGCCACTTATCAGAAATGACATTATATGTATAGTTATTCAGCTCTCCATGTGCTTTTTTCAGTGAAAGTACAGTAGACTTTATCCATGGTTTTCACATAAAGTTACAAAAACAAGAAGCATGAGGGAGACGCATGCAGAATTTATTTTAGTTTATATCCTCATGTCCGAGTAATTTTAATCCAATCAGTTGTTATGGCACAAAAGAAAGTGTTAAGATATATCTTCCTGTTTCTTAAAAAGTATTTACTAAATGTCAGACCTAAGCAGTGACAGAACTGAAGTGTGATAGAAAATACTGTCCAACAAACTGAATATTAAAGGCAGAGTTTTTTAATGTTTCTGTTGTACTACTAGCAAACCAAACCAGAACATATCTCTGTACGCAATGGAGGGAGTAATATCAAAGAGAAAGATTAAAATATTAAAAGGTATATTATGATAGTTACAATTTTGCCATGTCTGCCCACAATCTCCACTGTATTTTTACTTTTCATAAGGCCAAGTACAAGCTGTGGAAATCATTACACCCAGGGCTAGATTCTCACATGTTAAACAGTTAACTGCCTGATGTTGACCTCCTACCTCATCTAGTGGCCATTTATTTCTTATCAATCCTTTTATAACCAAATCCCTGCAATTCCAGCTTCAATTTACCTTATTTATTAAAATGTTACTACCTACTCAGCCTCTCACTCTTCACCTCTGAAATACAGACTGCCCTCCAGTTCTATCATAGCCTTATTTAAACAATGTTCTTGAATTCTTCTGAAACGTAATGCTTCCGTGATGAAAACATTATATCCTGAATCATTTAAATTGCAAAGATTAAAAACATCTACTGCTCTACTCAAAACATATGTCATGCAGCTAAGAAACAAAGATTTGACATCATCTGAAAAAATTGGATTGTATGCATAGTTTCCACAGCAACTGGCAAAACCTGGAGGGAAAATAAAACGAAAAAGAAGCAACATCAAATCTAAGTACTTATTAGTATTGAGCTGTTTGCCAAACACCTGCACGTACCTCACATCAGCCTATATAACCTAGCTGAAAAAGTATCAGAAGACACAAGGCAATGTACTTACTAGTGATCCATACTCTACAGTCTTCCAAAAAATGTTGAGGTAACCAATTTATAAGTAGGAAAACATCCAAATTCACATGCTAATACTTGTTAATGCATGTTGATCTGGACCTATTTCCTGATGATTTTTTCACTACCCAAAATCTCACCTGCTGTTTTTAAATTTGACCCCTAGCCACTAGAATGCTCCCACAATCTTCCTGGCCATGGTTTGTTAAAGCTTATGCTCAGCATATTCTTCCTCCACTTAAATATATCTTAAATCTTTTTTCTGACAGCAGTCTTTCTAAAATTTGGAAAAATGCAGAAAACACACCTATTCAAAAACAAAAACACCCTCATTCTGTGTTAATTTTAGGCCTATTTCAATACTCTCAACTTTAGGAAAAGTTCTTTAAAAACTTACATTTAATCAGCTCTCCAACTATATCTGATAATAAGTCCACAAAAACCAGCAAAATAAAACCAAACAAAATTTATTAAAATAACATAATTGGTTCAGTAAGGGCATTCGTCTCCTTATACGACACTTCTTCAGACTGAATAATGTAATGTTAAAAACACATTTAAATACAGGAATAGTCACATGGAAGTGCCCTCTTCCCTGTTGTTCGATCCTGGTGGATAGCAAGCATTTAATTTTACCTGCCACATATATTCACACCACCCCAATTCATCTTCAGCTTTAAACAGTTTATCCAACTTTTGTATTTGATCCAAAACCATAAACTTGAAGTCTACCTTGCATTTGCTAGTCTTAAAATGTTTATCAAGTGCCTTTTTTCATCCCTCACCTAAATTGCATACTTGTGCTTATACATTTGTTTATAAATTCTGTAGTGGTATGACCTACATAAAAAGATATGCAAGACCTACAAACTACTAAGTATACCACAAATTTTGATTTGCAAGTAAAGTGTCTCTTAATTTTAATATTATAATCATTAATATGATATTCTTCTATATCAGTGAACAGATAATCATAAAAGTTACAGTTATACCATTTGAACATACCTGGCCATGTGCAATTTGCTCTGGGCATATTTAACTTAGATTGAAAATAATTCTTAAAGCTCTTGCCCCTCTTTTGTACAAACAGCAGGTGCACCCCAACAACCTTATTTACTTCCATACAACTTTTTAAAATGTTCCAATTGTTAGTTATTATATTTTTATAGCTTTGTTATCAACACTATTACTGGACACCCTGTAGTTTATCTTCTTGGGTTTTATAGCCACACAGTTTCCTTGCTTTCTTAAATTATACACTTCAGTGAATTTTTCTGTTACTAACTTGGTGGGGTAACCTCTACTTATAAAGACTTTCACTCAAAAAATCTTGATCATTTTCTGTCAGTCTGTTAGTTATCATAAGTTGTCCCTTCACAATATTTTCTTGATTTTTTGAGGGGGTGCATACTCTTATAATCTACATATGCAATATATCTATGAGCAATGGGGGATGCTATGGCTCCCAGTTATGCCAATATTTTTATGCATAGATGGGAAAGGACAAAGAGATTTGAAAGTATGTATGCAAAGAATATTATATTATTTAAATACTTTATTGATGATGCATTTTTAATTCGGAGAGGGAGCACAGAAATGTTGAGTGATTTTCTAACTTACTTGAATAATATCAATTCTTTTTTTGAAATTTTCATCTGAATACAGCTTAGATCACATTAATTATAGTTATGTCAAGAATCTCAATGGCAACACTCAGATCTTCTCTGAGTTACAGCACAATGGCACTAAATATACAGAACCAACTGATATTGCCAACATTCTGGCAGATAGGTTCAGTGCTAACTTTACCCCCCCCCCACCACCTAAAGGACCCATGTCTATACTGGAAGAATGCAAAGTTTCTGTAATCATGGCTGCACAGGTAAAAAACACACTCTCCAAAGCCAAGAACATAGCATCCATGGGACCTGACAACATCCCAGGCTGCATTCTACATGAACTACAGAACAAACTGGCACCCCATCTAAGTACCATGTTCAATCATAGCCTCACCTCAGGATTTGTGCCCACTAAATAGTGCACAGTAATGGTTACCCCACTCCACAAAGAGGGAGCCACCATGGACCCCGGGAACTGCCACCCCATTAGCCTGATGAGCCTGGTCTGCAAGGTCTTGGAATGTATCACCATGGAACTTATAGACAAAGACATTGGTAATCTCCAAACTCTGGACCCCACCCAGTTCAGGTTTGTAAAAGGCAGATCATGTCTCCTAAACCTGATAGACTTCTTTGAAGCAGTCACCAAAGCCATAGACGAGGGTAAGGTGGTTCACACAGCCTATCTAGATCTCGCCAAGGCTTTCAACACCATCACTCACTCTGGAATTATAGATAAACTCACTAAACTAGGTAGAAATCCCTATTTTCACCACCATCGCCCACTCTGGAATTATAGATAAACTCACTAAACTAGGTATAAATCCCTATGTCACAAGATGAGTTGCCATCTGGCTCACTGACAGAACCCACACAGTGAAAGTAGCAGACTCCAAATCCAACTTCAGACCAGTGACAAGTGGAGTACCACAAAGTTCAGTCCTGGGTCATCTCCTGTTTGGTATCTTCATCTCTGAAGTACAGGCTAACACAGAAGGTCTTTGGCTAACAAAGTTTGCAGATGACTGCAAACTAGGAGCCATAATCAAAGCTCCTAATAATGTGGACATCCTACAAAAGGGCCTCACTGAGACAGATGCCCGGTGTCAAAGCCATGGCCTCAAGCTCAATGCCAAAAAGTGCATTGTTATCCCCTTTGGTAAAAAGAATGTAAGAATGAAATCTTCCAAACAATGACTTAGTCATCATGTCTCCATGCTCCCACACACAGATATTATATATATATATATATATATATATATATATATATATATATATATATATAAACACACACACACACACACACACACACACACACACACACATACACACACACACACACACACACACTGTACCCATGAACTACCACATAGGCGGTAGTCTACTTATCACTGAAAGTATGATAAGAGACCTTGCGGCACAGGTGGACAAAGTCTCTCCTTTAATAATCACATCACCACAGTAGTCAGAAAATCCTTCTATGTGGCGCACCTCATCACAGAAGGTTTCTCATCCAGGAAAAAAAAGGTCATTGTTCCCCTCTACTCATCACTCATTAGACCCATTATAGAGAACAATGCCCCTTTTGGTATGTATCTCACAAGACATCTACAACAACTGGAAAGGCTGCAGAAATACCTCACAAAGAGGATTACTGGCCTCAAACAGATGCCCTACACAGACTGGCTAAAAAAAACTCCAGCTTTACTCCATTGCATATCATCTACTCAGAGGCGATATCTGCCTAACATACAAAACTATGTCAAACCCAGAGCTGTTCGACATGCTCCACTTAAAGAAATCCCAATCCCTCTGAGCTACACGCTCTAGGGACCTAAACCTTGTCACCATAATAAACAGAACATGCTGGAGGGATAGATTCCTGTCCCGGAGACTTCCCATACTCTGGAACAAACTACCTATCTATATCAAACAAAGCTCCTCATTAGCACTCCTCAAGCAAAATCTTGATGATTGGATGGGAAATAGGAAATTAACCCTGGGGATCACTTCTGTGGCTCTGCTTGACAGGGGCACAGGAAAATACTTTTCTTGGGTTGGTGAAAGCCATGGTACCTTTTTAGTTAGCATTATATAGGCCCTAGGGCCAATAGCCTAGTGCCTACCTATGAACCTATGGGATGTATCAGTGTTCAAGGAGAATGAAAAAAATAAAAACCAAAATATTTAAAAAGGAAGTTCAAAACAATGCATATCTAGATTATAAGAGTATGCTCCCCAGTGTTTTTCATCTGAAGTGTTCTACAGTCTGTATACAGATGATTTAAAATGGGTAAACTGATTACATGTGTTACAGATGGGGCATGTCTGCAAAGTAGAAAAACCACAAAAAATGCCACGGTGGAACAGAATACCAGTGGAAATAAAACAATAAATTCCACAAAAGTTCCAATTAATGTATTTTTATATGGTCTGAAGAAGTGCTCAGCGGAGCATGAAAGCGCTTACCATTTATTAAACTGGTTTTTATCACATTTGCCTTGGTTTACCTTGTGGATTCATTGGAACATTTTTGGATGTCTGCAAAGTACTTGACTAAATTGACCATTTGGGCACAGAATAATATGCTGATAAATACATCAAAAAATAAGCATATGAGACTTGCAAGAAATAGACTGAAAGGTGAATATTTAAAGTAGCACACAATGACTGAAACTGTAGATTAATTTAAAGACCTAGGTATATGGATAGATCCAGCTTTGAGTTTTTCTAATCATAACAACCAATTAGTTAATGATAGTTAGAGAACTATAGGTTGTATAAAAAGATTTATAAAATCAGAAATGATGAAATCATTGTCTGTTAGTAACATTAGACACAGATTTGAGTATGGAATAACAATATGGAAACCTTTTAAGAAAACAAGCATCAGTAGATTGGAAATAGTACAATGGAAATACACCAAGGATGTGAAAATTTAAGTTATTATGAAAGACTAAAATATCTGAACTTGTATAGTGTCTCATGCAGACATTTAACTTATTTGGTTATATATATACATATATGTGTGTATGTATATATATATATATAGAGAGAGAGAGAGAGAGAGAGAGAATTTAAACACAACTACCTCTGCAGATGTTTGGGATTATCAAAAAGTATTAGGAAAATCATCAAATAGCTTATGCAGAAGATTGTACAGAAATGAAAGGTGTACTAATTGGGTCCCTGAGAGAGTAACTGATGCATGGAATAGACTAGATATTTTTAAGAACAACCTGGACATTTATTATGGGAGTAACTGCTTTGGCATATTGGTAGGCTAGAAGTACATTATTGCACGTGCTTGAAATATTTGTATGTATAGATGTTTGTACTGTTTTATAGCCACTGTGGTGAACTGTGTATGTGTGTATGCTTTTTTATAGTACTGCTTATCAAAAACATGTAGACGAAAAGAAGTGCGTGTGTTTGTGTGTGTGTGTATGTATATGTGTGTGTGTGTGTTTATATATATATATATATATATATATATATATATATATATATATATATATATATATATATATATATATATATATATATATATATATATATATATAAAAAAATATCTGTGGGTGGGAGCATGGAGACATAATGAGTAAGTCATTGTTTGGAAGATTTCATTCTTACAGTTGTACTGATGAACAGATATGTCTTAGTAACACAACTGCAGAAATAAAACTTTGCTTATTAGTTAGGAAAATTATATTTCTCATATTTTAGAGAGCTATAAAAGGGGTGATAGCAAAGTGATGGATAAGATAGCACTTTGAAGCTGACAACAATAGTTATGACTTGATCACATGACATGAAGTACAGGTAGTAAACGTGTAGAGATATGTCAGTTCATTTGTTTTTCAGAATATGATAATTGTTATATTTTTATATTGTTTTCAATATTTCTCATCTCTCCTCTAACCACATATAATAAAGATGCTGCACAGTATTCCACCATTGACTGGATTCTTACTAACTCCCCTAGCTGTACTGTTTCAAGTAGCTCCCTCCCTGATATCCTAAGTGACAATGTACCACCTTTCATCATCAGGAGGCATACTAACATACACAAATGCAACAGTATAACTTAGCAAGAAGCCTGCCTAACTTTTAATGTGGACATTTTTACTATAATCGAAAACTATTTAACTGGAAGTCACTACTTTCTATGTTTTGGAATGAGGCTGTATCCCTCTTAACTCAACTTTCTTAAGTGCCCTGAACATATATATCCCCATCATAAGCCAATGAACCAAAGGCAGGCCTTATCCAAGCAAACTAAAATGCTTATGAATTAGAAAGGCAAAGTTTAGAAAAATGTTTTGAAAAATAAGACACAATCCAACCTCTAGACCTTCAAACACCTCAGAAACCAAAGAGAATACAGAATTAAATAGGATAAAATCACACTACATAAGCCTTCAAAATTTAAACAAAAATAAAATAACCTTAAACTCTTCTGGTCATCAATTACCCACCTCCTCCACCCAAGCCATGCTACCAAAACAATTCATCCATAAGCACACAAACAGAAAATATAGCTACCCAATTCAACTCCTGTTTCAAATGGTTATTTCTTCATTAAATAAACCTAGTACTACAACTCTACCTCTTAATAACCCTAGCACTACAAAGCTATCCACAGCTCCAACTCACAAAAACTTTACCAAATCCTTCCCCTTCAATCCAGTTCCCACATCTACAGTTAGAAAACTTCTCAGCCAACTAAAACCTGCAAATGTAGCTCCTGACAATTTACTGTTAGAATATATCAAAATAGCAACAGATGTCCTAGCACACCCAATATCTGTCTTAATTAACCATTCCCTAAAAGAAAAATAGGTGCCAGCACTAGGAAAAGAATCATATACCACCACTGCACAAAGACAGTACTTTTACTGACCTCTCCATCTATAGACCCATTGCCATACTGTCTCCCTAACTGAAGTACTATAGAAATGTATTCAATCCCAACTTTTCAGATATATCACTGATACTGATCTTCTGTCTCCATGCAACATGGATTCTACCCACATCACAGTACCATACTGCCATCCTTAGCTTCAGATATAATATAAATCAGAACATGAATACAAAACCTCGCATCAGCTGTGTTTCCTGATCTGACAAAAGAATATGAAACCATCTCCCACACTAAGCTGTTACAAAAACGGACCTTTCAAGGACCTAATACATTGTCAGTTACTCGGTTTAATGGGTACCTCACTAATAGATCACATGTGATTAAATGGCAGAAATTTCTCCTCTTTCCTCAACATTTCAGTAAGAATCCATCAGTGATCCATTCTCGAACCACTACTATTTAACATATTCATAAATGATCTCCATATAACATGGAAGCATGCCACTGTGATTCAATATGCTGATGACTCTACTCTCATTTGCACTGCAAAAAACCTAAATGAATATATAATATAATAATGACACAAAAATGAAAAAAAGAATGAATAAAAGAATGAAGAAAAAAAATGAAAAGGAAATAATAAATCAAAACTAACCTAAGAATTCTTTATATCCACTGAAGCTTAGCTTTCTACTCCACAACTATTCCTGAACCAAAAAACATCCAGTTTAACACTATTCACCCCAAAAAACTATGTAACCAAAAATCTCATACAAAACTCTTAGGTGTCATTGTTAATAAAATCCTAAAATTTGATTATCTTATAAACAAAACAGTAAAAAAACACGAGCATTGCTACTTTTACATAATATCTCCCTATTTAATCAATTTCTCAAGAAAATGCATTGCTTCTAACCTTCTTGATCTCAACACTTCCCTATGTTTCTTCCATCTTGCTCCACCTTCATGTCTACCAAGCCTACCTTCTTAAAAATGCTAAACCAAAGGCATACCATTTACCAATAATATGCCTTAGAAAGCCCATCACTGCCATGCTCTTAAACAGCTCTCCTGGCAAGAACCACCTCACTCTCCAGTTTTCTCACAACTAATAGCCATACATAAACACATCTACAAACATAAACAATGCCCTGCCCTAGGCAAGTTAATACAAATATACTCCCCATTCAAACCTTTCCACTCCATAAACAAACTACTACTTCACATAACGTCCTCTAAAAATTATGCAGGGGACTCCTTCTGCTCAACCCATATAGATATAAATATATAAATATAAATATATATATATATATATATATATATATATATATATATATATATATATATACAGACAATGGAACAATCTACCCACACAACGTAACATAGCAGCAACAAATGTTTTAAACTTAATCTCATGGGCTCTTGGCTACACTTCTTTTCTACACCAGGCTAATCAACTAGTATTAAATCTACTGACAGTGTTACTAACTTTTTCCTCTATTAGCCCTGGTATAACCTTACTATGCACCCTCTGCTCTATAACTCTTTCTATATTAAGTCATTGTCCCTTGAAAGGAAAATGGAAATATGATGGATGATATTTCATAAATTGCCCATTGATATATGACCTCTGTCTGGTCCACATGCATAGATATAATAGTTTTTTTAGTTGACAGATGGTGGGAAATATGTGATCCATATTCTTTCATTATCTCAGTAAACCAGCATGTCACAATGCTGGCTGATGTACCAGTTTAAAGATGACATCCAGAAAAATGCATCAGATACATATCATGAGGGTTTACACTGAGACATTGCAATGTGTTTTCCCAGATAAACAATAAAAATGCATAAATATGTATTAATCACCAAATATATAATCAGACATTTACACACCAATATCAATACAAACACCACTGTGACGATCTGTGCATACAACTTTGCATTAACGCTTTTTGGGTAGCTGTTAAGGTTAAAGAGATGTGAACATTTGTTTCAGGGGTGACTGTAGAAATTAATTATCTGAAAATTACCTCAGGATGCACCATTGTTCCTACAGCGAAAGTTAATAGTCAGTCCTCCTGAGTTCCTCTGGAGTAAGTGGGCTAACTGTCCGTCATACTATATTTTTTCTTTGAAAACACACCATTCTTCTTCACTCTTGACACCCTTAACTAAAGTTGTTCCACAGGGGTCTGTTGTATTTCCCTTGTGCTTCTTTTCTTTGTATGTGCCACTTGTATTTATTCAGAACTCATCTGTTTACCTGTTATTCTTTAGACTCATAACATGAATGATATGGTCTTTTATAGATAACATTAATCCTTATTTAATATAAAAACAAATCTACAACAATATCTCCTGACCTTAACAAATTGGATTGGTTCAAAGAAACTTCTTCTTTAAAAAAATACTAATGTTTCTTGGTTACCCTTAAAAAAATAAATCCTATTCATTTGACTTCACTATACTTGACCATCTCAGCATTTGTCTTCAAATGATCTCATCATTCAAATATTTAGGGCTTTGACTAGATCAGCATTTATACTTTCACATACATATCCACAATACAAAAACTAATGTATGACCAATTTTTTTCTGGGCTTATAGATTGTTACACTTCTTAATCACCATCAGGAAGAGAAGTCATAAACATCCTTCCACTTATGACATCTGCCTCAAAAAAAAAGTCTGACACCCCTTCAAACTGTTGTTAATAAAACTTGTGATTTTATCTGCCTTGAGCCTCAAACTGAGTATCATTACTCCACTACTCCACACTTCTAAAAGCTGTGCCTATATATTCAACAAGAGCCCAACTACTTTTTGGTGTCCTGGTTTTTAAACTGTTGAATCAAAACTCTTTCACTTAGCTTGCTGGTCATTTCACAATCAGAGGAAGTGTGTATAATCATAGATCTCAGTCAGTTCTAGATTACTTACTCTCAGATATCCAGATCTTTGAAGAATGTCCAGATTTTTGCCTCTTAGATTTGGTCTGTCCCCCATAAAATGTCTGGTTTTCTGGCAAATCATTGAGGATTGATGTCACTAAATAATAACAAACATTTTAGTTTCAGACTTCAGATCTTTCAGGAAATGCATGCTAATGCAAAACCTTTTAGTATATTAACTTTCTAAGTTTTTAAGAGCAATATGTAAAAACTATCCCTAAGCTTTGTGCCTTTGTCCCACCGTTATTTTTGGTTTTGTCCAGATTTCTTGCACTTACAGGTTGAGAGGTATTTTTCCAGCTTTACTAATTTATAACTACATATATATCATCTACAACTACCCTTTAGATAGCTGTCATTTTTGAAAGTTTCCATAACAGTAAAATAAATATCAGGGTATCATTTTATTCTAAGAATATCTCCATTAAATATAATAGTACTAGTAAGGGACTCTGTTCATGAATTAACTATTTGAAACAGTATCACACTACTCAATCTGCTCAAAGAATATAATTCTTCTTTCTCTGAGGCTCTGATTCCCCTGTAATAAATGCAGGTGTTACAACTACATTATCTGAAACCACTCTGCCACCTATATTACCTCCTTACATACATTGTATGTTGCTGTTTTAAATATCACCCTTATACTCCAAATTGTCCCCCAGATTTACTAATCTTCTGTGCAGGACTAGCTTAGTTCTGCACAGAAGCGGCCATTTAGGATGGTAGCGCACCATGCATATTAATGAAGACATGCTGCCTAAGCTCCTAATCTTACACGGAGCATGTAAGAGTGCAGGGGGCATGTCTGAGAGCAGAAATCTCAGAATATACATGCCCCCACATTGAAGAAGAGCAGAAAGGCCAAAAGAATGAGTGAGATTGCTCATAGGTGTCTGCATACCCCCAGCAACATCCCCCCACATGTACAACAGCAATAGTAAATACAAAGAAAATAAACATACCATTATTTTTTTATGAATCTGATTAAAGCTAACCATAGGTGCGTGGGTTTGCCCATCACTTAGCTACTGTTAATGCAGCTTAAATGGCTGAAGAGGATAACAAGGAAGATATATGCAAATAAAGCAGCATAGCAATAGTGTAGTGGGCAGAGCATTTGCCTTACGAGCAGGCATTCACGGTTCAAGTCCCACTGCAGCACATTCCATTTTCCATGTCAAATCACGTTATTACCAATATTTTAGTTGCATAACCTACTAAATAACATATGTCTGTAAAGTGGAGTACTGCATTAAATGCAGATGTGAGGTTTCAGTGTCATAATGTTGCAAAGTCCACAGATAATCACATGTGCTCCATACAGTATATGTACACAGGAATCATGGATACAAATGGAAGGTAAAATGTGTAATGAATGATAACCCCATACAGCTTCCAAATCCCCCTCCTTCTCAAGAACCATTAGATATTACTGTCTAAATTAGTGCAGTTGTAAGTGGGAGTAAGCAGTAGTATGCAAGTGTAAGCCCAATAAGCAGTAGTAAACCTATTTAAGCACTAGTAAGCGTGTTTAAGCCCATTTGTGCATGGGTAAGCAATGCGCACACAGGTTAAGCAATACTGAAGCTAACTCTCTATAAGCATATTTAACCGGAGGTTAGCATTGCTTACCCTTGCGCAAACCCACACAAACCCACTTACAACTGCTCAAAAATGCCTTAATCACTCTGTATCCTATGGCCCTTGTTCTGCCCAGCAACAAAATAAACAGCCTTCCAGGTCTTGAACCAAGGACCCTATAGTCACAATAGTTAACCATCAATCAATCACAGCAGTACAGAAGAATGAGGCATCACCAAACATATCCTCACTATAGTAAAATCAAACTGAACCTGTGAAAGGAATCAGTATACAGTCATATATTCTATAACCCACTACATAACATAAATATGTGAACCGGAGTACAGCAGTAAGCCCAGGTGTGAGTTGTAATTGTAATAGAGTATTGAAGTCCCCAGTAAAACACAAGGACCTCATACAGTGTACGTACACATGAATCATGGATACCAGACATAGATATAAGATGTAATGAATAATAAATCAATGCCAAAAGGAAAATATAATGCAAAGTCTATTGTAAGCAATACTAAGCATTGCACAGGCCAGCTTAGGAGGTGTAAGCAATGTGTAGGCCAGCTAACTCAATTTTCCCAGTGGTATACCCCTTTAAACAATGCCAACTTTAGGTAAGCAGGTTTGTCCATAGCTTAGCCTTTTCAAAACTGGCCAATCACGGCAAAGTGTGGGAAGTCAGCCCTACTTAAACCCAACAGGTGGGAATGCATCTCATAACTGGTTGTAGCTTCCCCTTGCAGGCACCATGGCAGAAAGGGGAGAGGGTGTGCGCTTCCAGGCACAGTGCTGGGGCATCCAGGAGTCTAGAGTCATGGCAGGACTCCTTGTCAAAGACCATGAGCAGAGGCTCCTGCAGGGCCAGTACCAGGGTTCCCAATATAAGGCAGAAGCCTTGGACCATCTCGGCCATGACCTCACCAGCACCACTGGCATACCCCAAACTGGTGAGCAGGTCAGGCATCACTATGCCGACCTGAAGCAGTGTAAGGGGGACCTCTTGGAGCAGTTGATCCAAGAGACTAGAACAGCAGGGGCTGTCCCAGCTGTGCTTAAGTATCACTCCACTATGTGTGTAATAATTGCCAGCTCATGTATATCATGGATAGGTATGGCTAAATATTCCTCTTATGTCCTTCACAGCTGCAAGTGAGTGGGCCATGAACCAGGAAGCCTATGGCTGTCACCTGGAGAGGTTGCAACAAGAGACAGGTTAGTAATACTCTTGCATGTACTGTCATAGGAAATAAATCTAAAAGTATTAGTAAATTAATTTCCAGTATAAAACCTGTATTGTTAAAGGCAAGTACTGCATACACCGGAGAATATGGCAGGAAGAGTCTCATATAGTTTGTATGTAAATAAAAGCATAATAGCCTGACAATAAAGGTCTAACTACTGGACTGCATGTGTATACTCTGGTATCATATGGTAATGTAGATTTGCAATCATGTAATAGTATTGTTGTATTAAGCACTGTTACCCACACTGTGCACCATAAATATAATGTGTAGAAATGCCTGTATATGACTGGTGTAATCCCCAGAGGTCATTTAGTACAACTGAGAGACACATAGACAGAAAACAGTGAAAAGGCAGACAACAAAATCCAAATAGCACATTCTACTGAGACGTGAACCATTGTATTTTTAGCACGCACAGCCATGGTTCGAATCCTGGCAGTGGTAGTAGTTTGCATACAGAATCATACCCCACAACTGTACAGAAATGTCCAGAATGTCTAGTAAAGTGGCCCATATCAGCTGCCTGTCAACCTGTCCCCCTGGGAAATCAGGGGGATGATCCCAGATGTACAGGCAGGAAACAGGAGATATAACTGATGACACACATCTATGAAAACAAAGCTGGCACACTAGCAACTCCCCAAAATCTTATGAGAGTAAGAAGCCACGTATGTCCCATTTACACCCCCATGTTGTCAAGCTGCGGCCAAAGTGTGTGCAGTAACAGAGTGAGATGTATGTGCATAATAGTAATGTGGAATCTGGTACTGTGTGTGGCAACATTCAGGTAGTGCTAACAAACATTTCTCCCACAGGTCTGTCAGATATGAACACTGTGCCCAGAAATACAAGAATGATATCCTGTACTGGTACTGTTTACGTTGGTATTGTATGGCATTGTGACTGATGCAGTTGCTCTGAATAATAAGGTATTACTCATCACTGTCTCCCACACTGTCCTACAAAATATAACTGTCTAGAAAATCCTGTATAAGAGTGTTGTAATACAAGTTCAGAATGGAAAACCACAGGAGAATTATAAGACAGAAAGCAGATAGGAGATATACAGCAATATTTATATAGCACACACAACTTTGATGGACAGTGTTTTAGTTATAGCAGACACAGCCAGGGTCTGAATCCTGGGAGTGGAAGTAGGCTGCATACAGAATCATACCCCACAACTGTACAGATAAGATCAGAATGTCCAGTATATGGGCCCATAGCTGCTGTCACCCGTCCCCCTGGGAAGTCAGTGGGATGATACCAGATGTTTATGCAGCAAACAGGGAATACAACTGATTGTCACACATCTATGAGAACAAACCTGTCACTCTAGCTACTCCCAAAACTGTTATGAGAGTAATAAGCCAATTATGTGCTATCTACACCCCCATGTTGTCAAGCTGTGACCAGAGTGTGTACAGTAACAGACTGAGATGTATGTGTATAATACTAATGTATAATCTGGTACTTTGTGTGGTAACATTCAGGTAGTGCTAATAAACATTGCTCCCACAGGTACATCAGATACGAACACTGTGCCGAGAAATAAAAAGCTTGATACACTGTACTGGTACTGTTTACTCTGGCATTGTATGGAATTGTGAGTGTTGGAGCTGCTCTGAATAATAAAGTATCACTGATCACTGTCACCCACACTGTGCTACATAATATAACTGTGTAGGAAAGCCTATGTAAGAGTGTGGTAAGTCACTTAAGGTTGAAGAGGGCAATAGTCTAGATATGTCCCAGTTCACCTGCATGTGGTCAAGACATGTCTAGAGTCTGTGCAGAAAAAGATGGACAGGTATGTGCACAACATCAACCTGGAATCTGGGAGTATGTGTAGAAACAGTTTGTATTAACAAACATTTCCTCCACAGGTATACCTGGTAAGAGGTGTATACTGCAGGTAAAGCCAGTTCATGTATAAAGATGATGACAGCCATATCACTGTCCAAACTAAGGCAATAGGGTAGTCGAGTAATACTTGTAAAGTACAGAAAACAGCACTGACTAGGAAAGTAATGTGAACTACAGGAATATACTAGTTGCTAATTGACATCTTTCTCTCCCCCTACCATATCTCCAACAATAAACTAAATACTCACATCAATTGGTATGTAATGACTTCACTGTTCTGTTGGGATATATGTCCTATTGGTTGATAACTATTTAAATCTGTTTCCATGCATGTGCTATGTTGAAATACTCCAACATTGGTGGCATGGTGCCATCAATGTACCTGCATGCTGCTGTTATTACCACTGTGGTCCCATATATGCATGTGTTCCATTTGCTATGCAACTGTTCCATATCTGGTGTCTGGGTTAATGGGAATATCTATGCATGCTGTTATACCTAACCCTGGAATGTGTTGACTATTACTAACCCACATATGTTGATACACCATAAACACCATAGCACATATGGGAATGCAGGTCTCAGTGGACCCACCTGTCCTACCTCAGCTGGCTGTGACACCCGGCACCAGCACGTCTGGGGCCCAACCCGGGACCTCCTTGTCCATTGGTCCTGCACCACCTTCGGGTAGTACCACCTCAGGGGATGGGGCTCCCCCTCCAGAGTGGGCAGGGAAGGAAGCTGTCACCCATCACCTGGTCCGGGTCGTGGTGCATAGAGAGCTCGATCTGCAGTTTGGAGATCTTCTATGCCAGCTTGAGGACCACGTGTCATGACTAGAGGGTCAGCCTGGCTCTCTGACAGCTCCCAGCACAGCCATCTTTGGGGCTGTGAAGGTGCAGTGGTGACTGCCCAAGGGTGGGGATCTCAGTCCCACTGTTTCCACTAGGGGGCTCATGGGCTTCAGATTTCCCAACACCCCTCCCATTCATGGTGTTTACCCCCCACATGTGTCCTATACTGCCCCTGTATGCATCTTGTTTGTCTTGTCTGTTAACCAACCCAACCTACCTCCCCAAATATACCTAGTATCCCTCCCCAACATCCCACTCTCACCTGAAAAAAGGGCAATCTGTATACATATATATATATATATATATATATATATATATATAGAGAGAGAGAGAGAGAGAGAGAGCTATATATATATATATATATATATATATATATATATATATATATATATATATATATAGCTATATATGTAACTACACAAACACACACAGAGATATGTATAGGAAGATACATATGTAGAAGGTGCACACAATATGGAACAGCCACTATGCCTACAGTTACCACCTTACCAACTTGACACTGTATGAGTCACCTATACAAATGACAATCATTGCCTGCAACATATACCCACAGACAGGTCAACGGATATAACACCACACACAGGTTTGCATACATGGGAAAGCTTTATTTGTGTACTATTACAATTGTATATGCCGTGTCATATAGCTGTTTAGACACTGACATCCATATAAACAGAGTAATGCAACTGTGAAACAGTTATGGTAGTGCAGTAGTCTAGAAAGGTTTACATATGTTGCTGTCCAGGCCGAGGCCTTCAAAGACAGACTGGTCCACAGGATACCAAACAATCAACAGTAAGTAATGCAGATATATATACCTGCAGCCTCTATTTACACTCTGTACACAATCCCTAGGGGGTAAATACCTCAGTTGACACAATGGGATGTATCTGTTACATAACAAGGCATAACTGACACCATCACAATCACACTGACAGACAAAACAGTCTGTATGGCAGATGGCAGTAGGCCTGCATTTACCCAAGGTGGATTGTATGGTAATGTACATCCAGATACCTTAAGGCAGCTTAGCCCTGATACCCCCCCACAGATACCTTAAGGCAGCTTAGCCCTGATACCCCCCACATGTTGTAACAGCCTATGTTAGTTATGGTGCATCCCGCCCAGACTCAATAATACAGGGCCATATACCACTGTTACATACACTGGCCTCTGGAGTGCATAAGGGCACACATGTATTGTGTAGGTGAAGCCCACACATATATGGACCCAACCCCACAGTATGTGAGGGTGGCACAACAGCAGTAGACTGATGGCAGGAATGGCAGCATGACATACTCACAGCCCACTACATAACAACCCCTGACAGCATGTCATATGTGCAAACCTGGTATATAGGTGGAGGACAGAGGCTGGAACACAGGCCCATATGTGTAAAACTGTTGTCATACACTAAGCAAGTTGCTGGTGTTACAGGATAGTCTGCAACATACCCTTAGTCAGGAATATGGTTAGAAACAGAAATGGATGTAGCCATGTACTGATACCACTCAACACACACACTCACAGTGATATATCCGACACAAGACCTGTGTAGTGGACAGACAAAACATAATAACACCTCTGGCCATCAAGATGATAGGCCCACAGTTGAGAGCTACGCAGACAGACTGCATTCCAAGTTAAACTAGTATGTACACACAAACCCTGTAACACTAGTGCTATACAATGCATGCAACCACACTACTCACACTCTGTCTGTAGTTCTGGAATCTCCTACAAATATGTAGCTGGCCTGAGTGTGCAAGTTCTCCTGTAAGAGGTATTGCTACCTGCTGTCTGTAACACTGATGCCCACACACAGGAAGGATGTCCATCATACAGGAAAGGTAAAGGGACCACACCCATATGATGTAGGGATTTATAGTAGTTGGTTGCCATGACCATGTAACAGATACATCCCAATGTGAGCCAGAAAACAGGGAGCCACCAGTTACTCACCAGTTACACTGCTGGACTCATGTTGACCTCTCCTGGGTGGGTATATATTTTCTTATTATACAGGTCTTGGACGGGGGACAGGCCAACAGGAAGGACCTTGGGATGACCCATTCCAGATGACTACAACAACAACCAACCTCCAGCCCCCCACAAGCAAAGCCTCCGCAGAAAAAGAGCCTCATAAAACACAGCCATGGCCTCAGCCAAGCCATAAAAGCCACAAACAGTCCCTTTGGCAAAAATAAGTGTGCAAAACCAAACACCACATAGGTAACAATTACCCAATAATTGGTAAGTACAGAAGAACCAAGAATTAGGGGGACCACCCAATGGGGACCCAGAGTTCCATTGGCCAAAAACGTTTGACAAACACGTTTTAGAAAACATTTTATATAGATTTTATAGTATCTAGATCAACATCAGGGAGGTCACAGGTTCCTCTCACTCCCCCCTCTTTCATCATCCTCATCAGGCCCATGCTTGAGGTACAATGCCCTTTTTACCAGACACCTACCAGCCTGGAAAGACCCCAAAAAGAACCACCTCCAAAATCACCTCACTCAAACAGATGCCATATGCTGCCCAGAAAGAATAAAACCAGCTCTACTCATTGGCATCTACTCATTGGCTCCCACGCTTATGCTCATCTATGATAAAAAGCCATCCAATGCCCGGCCATGAATTAATGGACATGCTGCACCTCAGAAAATCAATCCCACATCAAGCACAAGCTCGCGCTCACTGAGCTTTGACCTAAGCTGCTGAAATAAAGGGGACATGGACCAACCCAGAGGTCAGACTCGGCTCTGAATAAAATCCCCAACCCAATCCAGCAGAGTCATTAGCAGAATTCACGGTGACTCTCTCTCATGGAATGGATGGGAGATCTTAGGTCGTGGGACACCTATCTATCACTTGTCACTCTTAGTAGAGGCACAGTATAGCAACACTATCAAAAAAAAAAATAGCAAAATGAATTTAAAAAATGTGTGGAAAGCCAAACACAACACACTCTGGCTAGGCTTATAAATGCCCAGGGGCAGATAGCCTAGTATGAACCTATGAACCTATGAACCTATGACAGTGGTAATTGGAAGTACTACACAGCATGCTGCATGCAGGTAGCAAGTGGTGGACACTGACTGGTGCAGAGGCCATCACCTGATCATGTGCATCACCTACAAATTCCATGCTGCAATCTATGCAAAGCAGCTAATTCCATTTACTGGACTGAGACTGAGAGTGAGAGACAGAGAGAGTGAGAGAGAGAGTGTGCGTATAAGGCACAAAACAAAAAAAAAAACATCCAGAAGAGTCTGCATTCCCATAACAGGTACGTGAAGTATATATGTATGTAATTGACCATAGTACTTGGTCCATAATAATGAGATATATGTTGTGGAATGATTTATATGTGCCTTCAAGTGTTGTTGTAATGATATTCATCTGAACAACTGCTAAGGACAATAGAGTCTGTCCCTGTAGGTAGTGGGCCATACCCATCAACTGTGCAAAGCAGCAGTGACTGATAAGATGTAAGCCATCATAGTGTGTGTTGTGTAATGGGAAGTATGTATATTACGTGGCCAATAGCTGGTGGTGGAAGTAATGACATTATGATGGACACGTGGGATCCACATCCCACCCCTTGCAGGATACACAGGTTAATCTGTATTGTAGCATACAGGAATGCCATAGGTGTGTAATAGGGTTACCTGCAATCTGGCCCTACATATACTCCCTTAGTGTCAGGCTGTGTCCAGATGTGGCACCTGTCTGTGTTGTAGCAAGGCAGAAGAGTGCAGCTGTGCAAGAAGGTGTTGTGAGATTGTGGACCTGATGTCCGAATGTCCCCCACATATAGGTATGCATATGTGTACATATATACATATATATATAATATATATGTATATATATATATATATATATATATATATATATATATATATATATATATATATATATATATATATATACATACACATGTATGTCCACAAATATACAGATACCCATGTGTAGACATATATATGAGCACATATATACATCACATATATCTACACATATATAGATATATACCTGTATGCACATGTCTACATATATGCAAACACACACACAAACATATATGTATGTAAATACATGCCCCTATATTACTACCCACACATATATCTACAGCTGTCAGTGTGTGCAACATGGATGGGTTTGTCACATATGAACCCCTTGTTGGGACCACATTGCCCTTGTCTGTGAAGTATGGAATGGGAATATGGGGAAGTATGGCAGGTATAGTTATGGAGGTGGTCAGAGTTGGTAGATATAGAAGACAGCCTACAGGGGTGGTATGTGACACATGTGGTGGGTAAACACACTGGATGGTGTGTGTGATCTGTGTTGTGGACGCCCCATGGGCCCCAATATGGACACAATAGGAACAAACCTCCCACCCACTGCTACTCACAACAGTAGTCCACATCCAGAAGGTGCCTGACCTGGAGGCTGAGCAGGAGGAGCATGTTGGCCCTGTGAATGTGTACTGGGTGCCTCAGAGTGATGTAGCACATCCCACATGTGTCTGTGGAGCCCGTTATGGAACAGACCCTGGACCTGACCTCAGGGGACAGAAACATGTCTGTGTGTGCCCCCAGGGGAACCAACATCCCCTGGGTTGGTTCCATCTGACGGTATTGTTGGACCAGTACATGAGAAGGCCCCAGGGTGGGACACACGTGTGATGTGGCCGGGTAACATGGGCAGATGAGTTTGGAGAAGTGGTTCTGCTGGCCTATAGTATATATACATGCTATTGTGTCACTGTTATAAAACATATGTTGGTAGTAATAGTGTGCACAATCCCAGAACATGTCCAACAGCATGCATAGATAACCACAATAACACAGTATGTCAGATGTGCAGCAAACACATAGCAAGCATACCATAGGCATATATGGAACCATTGTGGCCCTGACAATGGCATGCAGGTCAATTGTCTGTAACAGGCCAGCAATGATAGTGTCCACACAGGGAACATGGCTACAAACACATTGCACAAAGTGTGGTACAGTACAATATCTGCCCCACTGGTAGGTATACTGCAGCCATACCTATTGAGTTGTGGGTACGGTTTGTTTTTGCTGATATGGTGGGGGGTGACAGTGATGTGTATTAGGAACTGTGGTAACTGTGCTGCATGACTTGCTCACACCTGTGTCCATCTTTATGTCTTTCAGGCACAATGTCTCATGGGAGGCTGCCAGTCTACACAGCAGTGGAAAATGACATCCTGCTGCATGGACTCATTCATCACTATGCAACCTTGTTGGACCGAGCTGCCCATGATCAGCAGGAGCAGACCACACTGTGGAATGACCTAGTCCACAGAGTCAATGATGTCGGACTGCACAACCACAGTTATGAGCACCTCCAGCATCATTGTTCTTACCTGCTTCGCAATGCCCATCAGCATGCTGCTGCAGTCCAGGGGGATCACCTCACCACAAGGGGGCCATGCCATCTATCTCCCCCTGACACATGTGGAGGAGATCCTGGCCAACCTCGTGGCACCTGCCCGACTGGCCAGCCACCAACCACCAGACACCTGTGTGGAGGTGGGTGCCACCCACACTCTGGCCAAGGAGAATGCAGGTAAGGCCACAGGCACATCTGTAGATGACTGTCGTGTATACATCCGCATCAGTACAGGTAGATCATGCATATCTGACATGTCATAGATATATTTTGTTGCTGCATAGTAGTGATAAACAGATGTCCATATGTGGTAGTATTGTGGAAATGTACTGTTGATGTATTGTAATACTGCACCCACCCTGTAGCATTGCCACAGTTGTGGCCACTGACTTTGCATCTCTCACCCTCTTATGTAGGTCCCTCCAGGATACCACCAAGGCAGCAGCCTGTAGCTGATAAGTATGGTTTATGTAGATGCTTGCCAATGCACTGGGCATGTAATGACAATGTTATATTCCATGCACACATCTAACACACCTACCCAGAATGCATGTTATACATGTGCACATACTGTTGCTGTGAAATGCACAGCATCATAGGGGTGACCATGATGGGGTATTGGAAGGGTATGTCAAACACCTGCATGATAACTAACATCCTGTCATTGCAGAATGTGTCCACAGGGAGTAACATAATGCTGGGAGACATGGCCTACAGTAGGGACATGTTTGGAACAACACCCATATATAGTGCAACACCAGTGTATATACCTGTAGGACAATGGCAACTGCTGCAGCGATACACTATGGCATAAGGCGTTACAGTGGTCCACATTATCAGCTGGGACTAGGCTGTAACAGGTGGTGTTCAGTGTATGAGACACTGCAAAGTGACACACATGTGTAGGGCTTACTTGTCAAACATCTGCAAAAAAACTGAAGGAGGGGGAGGGGTGTCAGCATGACACACCAGTGCATGGCAGCAGGGATCCTAAGGATGCTAAGAATGGCTGTATCTGCACATAGTCAGGTTTAGGAACTGTGGCAGCCATAACTGCACCCACCAACTTGTTACTGCCAAGTAATAGTAGTTAGTCTGTTGCTACTAGAAACGGTTGTTTCCAAATGTGTGCGAGATTTCAAGATGTTTTTGATGGGGACGTGGTTTGCCTTTATTAGAAATGAGGATATGGGATGCTGTGTTAACTAAGTGGGAATTCAGTGGCTTATATGTCAGCCCTTAAATTTTAGTGACAGAGGAGAAGGAGGTAATTTTTAAAGGAAAGAAAGCAGTAGTAATGAAAAACTGTTATGGAGTCGAGAGGGAAATGGTTATCTTTTGAAAAGTCTTAATGCTTGTCCTTTGCTCTACAAGTTTCAAATTTTCTTTTGTGTTGCATTCTTGGCACTCGGATTGATTTTTTTTAAGCAGTCCTACCTGCTTGATGACAGTGAATTTGTTGGTTTTATATAACTTGTGGTTTCTTTGTGGGTATAATAAAGTTGAACAAGGTAAAGGCACAAATCAACAGGAAGTATAAGCATAGATTAAGTAGGGCTTCAGCAGAGTAAAGACTGGCTAAAACATCTGTACAAAAGTACACTTGCTTACATGGTAAAAAGGTTGGTAGCATAATCATACCCCTCAACTGTACAGATTTTCACAGAATGCCCAGAGTTTTGCCTCCTATTTTGGTCCATTTTTCATAAATGTGTGTTTTTTGGCAAATTAGTGGCAAATTATTAAAGATTAAAGTTAGAAAATAATGATAGACATTTGAGTTTCATACTTCATACCCTTCAGAAAATCCATGCTAATGCAAAACATGTTATTCTATCAACTTTCTAAGTTTGTAAGAGCAGTATTTAAAATGTGTCCCTATTTTTGGGCCTTTGTTCCACTTTTGTTTATGGCTTTGTCCAGATTTCTTGCTCTAACAGGTTGAGAGGTATCAGTGTGTGTGTGTGTGTGTGAGATTTACTTAATGGTAACCTTGTGTGTGAGCATGCAGGAATTACAAAGCTTCACTGTGTTGTTACTTTTATTTTACTTAATGGCAGTCTTTAACAATTTTACTTAATGGCAGTCTTTAACGGCATGCAGGCATTGCAGCTTCCAGTCTTTGCTTCCTTTAGACTCTGTTATTTAATGATACCTAGTAACTATAAACCTGTTATCAGTTTGCCATCCATTCTCTATTGCAATATTACTAGTTTATTTTTTTAATCTAACGTAGGTAATTTATTCCTGAAGGGAACAACAGACACTTTATTTTTAGATGAAACAATGAAATATAAAGTTGTTTGCTAGCAGTAACTTCTTCATTAGTTACAGATCTTGCAGATCTCTTTAATGTGGATTATTTATACGACTTTTACTTCTGCAGAGATTGTGCTTGAGCCATATTTTGGTTATTGCTTCAGTTTGCATTTGAAAGTTGGTATCCCACAATTTCATTGGAGTGGGTGGGATTACACGATTATGAATGCAAATGTTATATTAAGAAGTGTACAGATTTGTACCTATTTTTTATGGGCCTTTGTCCAGATTTTTGATATTTCCAGGTTGAGAGGTATGATGACATGGTGAGATGATGGCCCTCATCAGCCGTGGTGTGTCCATGCTTGAACATGTGGTGGGGGTGTGGTGACGGCAATGTGGACTTAGGCCAGCAACACCAACAGCTGGAGGTCAACGTGGACATGCTAGGACACCAAGGGGCTCCCGTAGTGGCAGTACCAGCCCCAGCAGTGTGGGGGGTGCTGTCCACACCACACCACAGTAGGCCACGTGCACGTGGTCCTGGCCAGTCCCAGGAGGGGCCTGGTACCAGCAGACATTTGTCATCAGCAGGTACCTGGACATGCCCATAAAACCCCGGCAGGCACAGTCCACATATCCATGGCCGGAGGAAGTGAACTGCACACCCTGCCAGGTATGGTCTGCAGCTGTCCATAAACACCTGTGTAGGGCAGCCACATGGCAGAACTGTGTGCATGCATACCCACACAATACACAAACACACCTAGGGCAACCTCATACCTACACACAACACAGCACCATGCCCAGCTCACCACAGTACACCCCTCACCCACACACATGGTGTCAAATGTATGGCCCACCCTCAGCCTCTGGCAAACCAATATCACACCCTGTGCATATGATGATACCTGTGCCACATCCCTGTCATCCATACCATTAATGTAGGGACAGGCAAATATGGTTCTGATGCACACGGTGACTGTACTACAGTGTATCACAGTACTGCAGTGTAACATGTTGTAAGGAGTAAAGTGTAATGCATATATGGCAGGTAGTGTAGCCATCCAGCAATGATGGATTATAGCTGTTAGTAATACTGGTTGATTGTGGTCTCTATAATGTTATCCATTTGTGTTGTAGCTGTACATGTGTCAGCACAAGGATGCCCTGTGCATATGATGATACCTGTGTCACATCCCTGTCATCCATACCATCAATGCAGGGACAGGCTAATATGGTTATAATGCACACGGTGATTGTACTACAGTGTACCACAGTACTGCAGTGTAACATATAAGGAGTGAAGTGTAATGCATATATGTCAGATAGTGTAGCCATCCAGCAATGATGCATTATAGCTGTTAGTAACACTGGTTGATTGTGGTCCCTATAATGTTATCCATATGTGTTGTAGGTGTACATGTGTCAGCATGAGGATGGTCAGCAGTCATATTCCATAATGGGGTATGGCACTGTGGTGACACCATGGCTGTGACATATCTGGGGTGCAGTTGAACACATGTCACAGGTTACCAAAATAGATATTGCCTGTGCCACATGGACAGGTGACACACTGGGGCATGCATACCCTGCAACCTGATGTAGACCCATCCACATACACGCACACTGTTACTTGGCAACACTGGGACTAGACCCCTACCTAGCTATGTAGTGATACTGAAGTGTGTTGCTTACCTTGCACGCACCACACAGCGTTTAGGGTGAAGTGTATCTCAGGTTACATGTTACATGCAGAGCATCCCCAGACATGTACAGTATGCTAATGTGGGATGTAATGGGTGTATATGGACCATAACTAGTGTGACATACCTTCATATACACATTAACAGACACATAACAGGAAAACACACATCTAAGAGACCAGGGCCTATTGCTGCTAACTAACTTGACCATGGGTCCAATGTGTTACGGGTAGGCTGCACACAGCACATGCATAACTGGCCTGGATTGTGGTATCAGTTACCAGTATGGTTGATAGTGACAGTGGAAACCATAAAGTGGTACATGGAACATATACCGGGTGTACCTTGGTGTAATGACAGTGTACACAGCACCCACATCCCCCAATGGATACTGTACTCCCACAAACACATGATGACACTCTGCCATACTCACCATCACACATTGGCCACAACTGCGTTGCAACCCATAGTATACCCCAACAGTGGTACTATAGGGATATGCATCTAATGCACATGCCACATGCGTAGTAGGGTGTTGCATTGTCATGCCTCACCTATGGGCAGAAACAACACTATCTGTACTACTGTGTGGCAATGGGTATTGTAATAGGAGTATGTGGTCTCAGAATGCTGTACCCTACAGATATACAGACATGCACACATGCACACACATGCCAGAACACAATGAATATCCCATGCCTATCAACCTATTTGTACAATACTGTTGTGCTGGTACTGCAAGACTCATGTAGCCACTATGGGGAGGAGCTTAACAGGGTACATGTAATGTCCCATACAGCAGCAGCCACAACTGACTATGGCAATGGGTATTGTGTTGGTTGTGAAAGGCCTCATGGAATTTCCAAGTAGAGGTGTGCTAACACACAGACACTGCTATACTCAGTCATGCACATGTACACATGTGTCAGTACAGGGGTGCATTGCTGCAGTTGGTCATAGCTGTGTCCCTAGCTATTGTCAAAGGAGAGATGGGTTGTGTAGTGGCTGTGTGCACAGTGGTATCCTGAAACCTGCCAGATGGCAGCAGGCAATCTATTGACAGACACTACTGTGGTGACCCTCAGGGTGAGAATGACATGCATCAGCCAATCCTCCAGGTGCCTCTTGAACATGGCCGCTGAGGTGGTCAGGTTGACATGTATGCAACATGCATTACAACACATGGTTAGTGTCTGTGATGGAGACCTGTACCCAAGCATGTTCTGTTGACTGTGGTAGTGTAGTGGAGGTACCCATGGCATGTGGTGCATACAGGGTGATATCTCCTATATGTGCCAGTTCTTACACAGCTGGGCAGACATGTCAGTGTCAATCAAGCTTAGGTTGCCTGTACATATGCCAGCTGGATACCTGCCATCTGCACATCTGTACAGGGACTGACAGTCATCAGCTTGGCAAGTAACTATGCAGTAGGATGAGTGTGTTGACAGATAGACATTTGACAACAATATGTATTCCATAACTACATGTCAGAAGTCCTCACTAACATGTGCTGTACAGATGGTAGTCTACAGTTACATTCCACATGTCGGATCATTACCCAGTAAGGGGTATATACTGTGACACAGCTCACACACCAGGGATACAACAGGGAGGCCTCAGAATCCAGCTATGCCTACAAGTGTGCCTGTTGTCAGTACTACATTTAGCACTCTGCTCTTGCCTGGGTAAGCAATATCAACGGTAGTACTGCCATGATACACTACATGCCAGTGTGACAGCATGTACCCTGGGCTACTACCCCTGTATTGTAACACATTCACACAGATAGTGCTGTACAGGCCTCATATACATCTGTCTCACACATGACTCTCACACCCCTTGTTACTGTAATGACAGCACATAGGCGCATGTATTGTACATGGCATTACATACACTTATTACAGATGTCATTACCCTGCTATGTTATCAGACTGGGTGGTGTGAACTGGTTACCAGGGCTAAGCCATGCTTAGCAAGTGTCAACATTGCTGCAATATAACAGCTGAGCTGATGTGCGCACTGGTAAGCGAAGCCTACATTGTGTAAGTGCCTGTAAATTTACCCATAGGTTAGCACCACCTAGCTTCATGCAAACCCATGAAAATGTGCTTAAAGCTGCTCAAAACTGCCTTAACCACTCTGTATCTGACAGCCGTTGTTCTGCCCAGCAACAGAATGAACATCCCTTGCAGGACTTGAACCCAGGACCCTGTACACTAAAGACACATCACTTGACCACTACGCCATGACCACTGTGAAGACAGCTGTTGTTTTACCAATATAGCTGTCAATACACATATTGAGTAGTATTGAACAATTGTCTTTACTTCCATGGTTGTGTAGTACTTGTTATTAATATGTCTGCTGCATCACATATGTTGTTTTATCATAATGTAAACATAGCAGATATATACTGTGAGATACATCTGGGAGGGTATACACAACTGTGAGGTTTACACATGACAGGAGTATGGATATATGTCGATATATGCCTACATGTACATACACATGTATACTCATACATATGTCTGTATACACATCTGTATAGTGCAACATATATACATATATATGGCCATGTGTACATCTCTTCGTATGTGTGTGTGTGTGTATATATATATATATATATATATATATATATATATATATATATATATATATATAGATATATGTATATATAGCTATATATGTATGCACATCCTATGTGTACAGATATGCTTATTTATGTGGGTATATATGTAGATCTCTATAACTATATGTGCATACATATCTATTCTGATATACTTATTACTGTTGATATATATGCAGATATCCATACGTATATGTGCATATGTATCTCTATCTGTATATGTGTAGACATATATTGCTCTATATATGTATATATCTAAGTATTTATATGTGTATATATATATATATATATATATATATATATATATATATATATATATATATATATGTGTGTGTGTGTGTGTGTGTGTACATATACATATCCATCTATGTATGTCGATATGTATATGTGTATATATCTATATAGATATATGGATAATTATATATACATATATGTTCACCATATGTCCTGAACATGGAGTTGAGCCCTACCTCAGCCCCAAAGTCCCAACCTCTTAGTGCAAGGGGATGTCAGGTATGTATTGCAGGTATATTTGTAGACTACTGCTACTGTAATAGGGATTGTCTTCACACACATGGTGTGTGTGAGAGGTCACATCTGTTTTTAACATGTGCGCCATTGGCTACTGACAGACATCCTAAGGACATCATAGCACAATACCACTGCTAGCACAGTAATGCTCCTGTGGGCTACAGCATAGAAATGGCCAATATATGTGGACAGTCTGACACACTCTGGTCAGTCCAGTGGTATACAGACAACCCCTTAGTGCAAGACATGTGGACCAAGCCTGACAATGTGGATGTTAACAGCCATGTAGATGGGTATATCACATAAATTATGGTATACATTTGCCCCCATAGGTTATACATTCACACACCCCTGTCTGTCCTGACACATAATAACTGCTGGTACAGAGGTGCCATGGCCATATACTACCCACTAGTTAGTGACATACATCTGTACAGCATCCCACTGCTTTGTCTGACATACATGACTGTTATGGTGGTCCGGCAGCAGTACATCTGGCAATTATCTGGACATGACATCTCACAGGGTAAGTACACTAAGCTGCTAGGCATGTAACAAAGCACTGTGCAGGCTACATGCAGACTGCCTCAACACTGGCCTACATTTTTTATGGGGGAATACACATGTACCTGCATATATAGCAGGCTCTACAGGCATGTCACAGCACAGAGTAACAGACACCTGTGTGAAAGTGAGTAACCACAACCAATGTGAACACAGCCACAGCCACATATGGTAAGCTAGTGTAATATTACAGTATATGGACTATCTGATCAACACCATCCTCATATGTGTGGTCCGATGCCTGTCTGTGGTATGAGACATGTGTGTGTGTTTGGCCCTACAAACCTTTAAGCCGATAGGATAACATACAGTGGAGCAGCATGTAACATCAGTTAGAACAGGACCAAGAACAATGACATCTACCACAGTCTGTACACAGGCCAAGGTACATATTCACAATACACACACTGTTGACAATCACCATAAGTACACAGACCTCAGATATAACCCCTACTATACATAACATGTGTAGCAGTCTGATATCTCACTGGCTTGTTATCAGATATGATGCCAATAAATATGGTGTACAGAACATATGCACCTCTTACTGCATGACATATGTACAAAGGTTGACAGAGTTGTGGCTGGAGGCACAAACACAGGGCCAATATTGACATGTTGCTGTGATAACCTCTTACATTCACTGTTGTAACAGGGTTTGTTGCAACATATGTCCTTTGAGAGATATGAAGTCAGTAACTCTCATGGCTGTCACCATCTACTGACTGCAATCCTCACACTACCTTCTGCAGTTCACATATAGGTGCTCTGTGGGTAACATAAGAAACAAAAGACACCACACACTGCCCAGCCTGCAGATGACCCTAGAGATGGGGGTTTCCTCATAAACATAGCACTAACTTGACAGGTATTAAAACATGTAGGACAGCCATATCCACACACACCCTGTTAAACTAACAGTACTCCAAATGCAGTATAGCAGCACTTACAGTCTGTAGTCAAGTCAGACATATCCCCCTCCTGTGTGTTGGCCTGTTTCCACAGTGTATGTTGTTAGAGGTAAATCCCTAATCCATCTGTGATGCAGTTTGCCAAACAACAGATCTAGTTCCTGCTCATAGTGAATGAAAAGACCCAAGACCAACATGCTGTTCCTAGATATTGGAGTGTGTTTCCATGCAATTAGCTATGGGAATGTTACCACAGCTGTTCCACATGCAATCAGCTAGATGAGGGCTGCAATTCATGCAGAGACCATCAGCTGATCATGAGCATCACTTACAATACACATGCTGCTGCTTAAGCAAAGCAGGTATAAGTCTCCACATCCACCAGAGAGGGAGTGAGAGAGGCAGACAGAGGCAAAGATAATTCAGGGAGGAGTGGGAGAGTAAAACTTAAGCATGTTTGTGTCACACACCTGACTGACAATGTATTGCCATCACATGTCTATGCAGTTATTGGATGCACCACATAGGTTACATATTGAGGAGCCCTCCAAATGTATATGTGATGGTGAGTGACATCTGCAACAGCGATATGGTAGCTATACAGTAGGTATAGTACACGTGCCTGTACACATGAACAGGTGTCAGTGTCAACACAGCCACACTCTCACAGGGACCCACACACATTGACACACTTGGCAGGGTCAGGAATACAACTCATCACTAGTTAGAGTGCCACAACACAGTACTGTGCAGGTATCACATGCACCACAGGGGTTATACGTAGGTTATATGGGCAAAGGTATATGGAGGTGTCTGACATCAGACGGCATGCTTCAGTATGCCAATGGGGGTTGTAGTGAGTATATATGTGGTCATAGGCATCATACACTACACACACAGACACAGGGTGCCAGTACTGACATGCATGGGTGCATTGCTTCATGGGTGTGTAATGGTCGACTGTGCCAGATGGTTATACAAGGCTATGTGATGGGTATAGCTTGGCATCAGGCCACATGACAATGGTCTGCAGTGTTGCTCAGGGATGTAGTGTCTGGATTTGCCCACACAGGTGGGTATTGTATTCACCATCCAGTCACCTGGGTAACTATTGTGTGTGGACATTGCTGTGTATTGCTTGCCATGTATGTGTGCCTTAGTCCATGACATGGACAGTGTCTGGGATGTGCACATGTCCCTCATGCATGTACAATGACATATGGAACTGTACTCGGGGTGTCTGGCCCATGTTGTGTACACAGATTATCATCAGATGTGCCAGCCCTGGCCTCATGGGGCAGGAATTAATGGACAGCAGGTTGACCCTGCACCTACATTGATAGCATGATACAGTTATTCCCTGGTGTCAGTGGCATCTGCCCATACAGAGCTTGTGTTTCAGGCATGGTATGTCCTTTGTGGTCACATTTGATGGTACCACAGGTGTTGCAGGTGTCCAGTGGGGAACATAGGGAAGGTGCACTGTCTGCATGTACATGCCTATTGGACTGATGGACAGGGTGCCATGCCCTCTGTAGCCCACTGCAATCACACCATGGTTACTATCAGTGGGCAATATGAAGGGTACTACCAACATAGCAGTTGTTGCCAGAGCAAGTGTGTGTATGTGTATGAGACATGGGTTGAGAGTGTTCTCTGGGTAATACAAGGGTTGCTAACTTTGTTCGCCTGGCCTTGATGTCACATGTAGGGATATGTATTTGCACCCCAGCCTCTCAGCTATTTCACATCTATTATCCCTGTATGGTGGACATTGTGACATATACTAGAGCCACCATATAAGAAATTAGCAAAACCCACTCCACAATGAATCCAGTTCTAATGCATTCACAGCCACCTCCACACAGGATACGAATGACAAACACAAACACACACACACACACACACACACACACACACACACACACACACACACACACACACACACCTGCCATGTCTTGGATTAGAACTCCTACCTAACTAGTTTATTATACTACAGCATTACGCAGTTATAGGATGTGCCATGGAGATTACCAGAGTAGTCCTTACCCAAAGGTGTATTTCACAGTGAATGACATCAGCAGGATTGCCAAAGTATGGCATTTGAATTGTAGTGTGTGTGTGACTAGCCTAAAAAGCACTGCTCCCTACACAGACATAGAAACACACACAAAAACATCCACAACTGCCATGTGTGGGAATAGATCCCTTACCAGAGTTCTATATCACACTACAGCATTACGCTGTTATAGGACGTGCCACAGAGATTACTGGAGTACTCCTTCCCCAAAGGTATATTTCACATTGAATGACATCAGCAGGATTGCCAAAGTAGGGCATTTGAATTGTAGTGAGTGTGACTAACCTAAAAAGCATTGCTCTCTACACAGAGACATACAGACAGTTACCATGCCTGGGATTAGAACTCCTACCTAACTAGTTTATCACACTACAGCAGTAGGCAGTTATAGGATGTGTCACGGAGATTACTGGGCTACACCTTTCACAAAGGTGTATTTCAAAGTGGATGACCTAAGCAGGCTTTTGTCATAGTAGGGCTATGGGGAGGGCAGTGTGTGTACATGGGCCATAACCCATTCATGTAGAGGTTGACACACCACATCTGGGCACATGCAGGGTTATATTTCACAGGTACATGTATACAGCTGCTAGACAACTACTTCCTTGTACAGTCTTGTTGCACAGCTAGCACTTGAGCCACATAGTCTGTAATGCTGACGGATACCGGTGGCTAATGTCTACAGTGAGTGACATTTACACCTTATGTGGTTGTAGCCATTTGGCTGTGTGCTGGGTGGGACATACCTCATTATGGATGGCTCCTTGTCACAGTCACTCTCTTCCACACATCTATGTACATCTACTTTTGGCTTATTATAGTGTGTTGTCCTTGGATATATGTCTGTATTCCTATCCACTGTGTGTGCAAAGCATGACTGGTGCATACTGAGGACTGTATGCACTAACATCTGCAACTGCCAGATATGCATGTTCCACTGTTGTTTGCAGACATGGGCTTCATTTGTTTAAGTGCGTGAGCATGCCCAGTATGACCTTTCAGTATGTTGTTCTTTGACATTGCCTTTATTTCTCTAAGTATGTGAGTATGCCCAATATGCACTTCTGTGTTGAATATGTGGATCGATCCCAGGTAGTTTGTACTCCAGTGCATGTTGTACACCTACAGCAGCAAACTGTTTCTGCAGGGTATCCGTCAATCATTTGGCAATATGGGGACAAACTGTGCATGGGATAGTGTGTACTGTAGGTGATTGTGTTTGTGCTGCTTCACCTACATGATACTGCTGTTAGCAGAGATATTCAGACATGTGTACTGTTATACACTGTGATGTTTTCTGTCCTCATGTACTTTCAGGTGGACATTCCTGCTCACAGTGATGTCTTGGGGGACAAGGTCAACTGCAGCTGTGTCCAGTATTGTGGGCAAACACCTACATATTCATGGTAATTTATGCCATTCTGGAGGGGGAGTTCCAGACACTTGCTGGGTCTGTGTATCTGGTTCAGCACCTTGGTACAGTGCTGGCAGAGGAACTTGTACATCCATTGGCATGACAGTATGGTCTTATCTTGCTGTGGCAATACCTCACAGGACATTACCCCTATTGTGGTGTATGGGCAGGTATGTAGCCATCCATTTATGTGTTTGCAGCCAGGGATAATGTGTGCACACAGCTTTGTGTCGGAACTTGCACATTCCATGCTGCCCATGCTCCACCCTCCCTGTTATTCTATCCTCTTCCATACATTATGAATACATTCTCTGATACTTTCCCTAAGGTTATCACCCCATCACAGCTGTGTGTTGGTCCACAGTTCATGCAGTGGGACATGGTGGACATGTTATTGTGGTTTGTCCACATGGCCTTGCATATGGCTTATGTAGAGTGTGTTATGTTGTTATTTGGGTGTCCATGACATAACATGCATTGGCAGTATGTGTGAGACACAAGCCTTTGGCAGAGGCCTGTGGGCCATTAGGTGTTGCTGCAGGCCAGATGTGGCAGGCCGTTGCATTCTGTCAGTCCTACAGTCTCAGACCACCATACAGTATATTCCCCTGGGGTGACAGGGTAGGTGTGCTAGGTGTTCATGCCAATACCTGTCAGTCTTGATCAGGTGGTGTGGATGCTGGCAGGGTGCTACCTACAGCTAGGGACACACCCGCATGTGACACCTGCACTGCATGCTGCATTCTTTCGCTATTGCCATATACAGGTGGGGTGATATTGTACTCATTCCCCACAGCAGGGATATGACCAGAGAGGTTTCTGTGGGTGGTGTTTGTGTGAGCTGGGTGCATATGTATTATGGACATACTTGCATCTGACACACAGATATGCATGGGAAATTCCAGTTATGCTGGCATGTGCAGGTACATCAGCTGTTTCCCAATACATCAGTCATACCTCCTTTGTGATCTGCAAGTGTTCAGGCAGAGAACACTGGTATCCCCTACTACAGGACCAGATAATGTGATTCATACCTGTATGTACAATTCCAAGGGTGTCTCCATTTCACAGTGACACAATATATACTGTATGTCTGGGGTACTTTCCCCTGTGCACTGCTTGTATATCTAGCCCAACAGCCATGTCATGTCAGTCTTTCAGATGGTGACACATATTACCACCATACATTTACAATGGCTTACTGCTAGCATGTGTTATACTGGTGGGAATTGTCTTTGGCACTGCATTTCTGAGGGCTTGTCCCTGTCATCAGCAGTACTGGGCAATGGCCACAAGGTCTTACCTCAACAAGTGTACATAGTGACCACTCTCAGACAGTATGAAACACACACCAACCTAACACACACATACCTGCATATTGTGCAAATCCTACAACCTATCCTGCTACCTTGGCCACCTCTGTGCATCTGGGCTCCACTGGTATTATACCTACACATACATGTTACTACATTTCTACATAGGGTTATGGGGGGGGCACACCTGACTGTTACAACATGTGTACATCAGATTTGGGGGCACACCAGACCATTACTACATTTCTAAGTAGGGTTGGGGGGAGCACACCTGTCTGTTTCTACATTTCTACACAGTGGTTGGGAGGGGGCACACCTGACTGCTACTACATTTCTACGCTGGATTGGGGGAAGGGGCACACCTGACTGTTTCTACATGTCTACATAGGAGTGGGGGCACACCTGACTGTTACTACATTTCTACATAGGATTGTGGGGTGGACACCTGACTGTTACTACATTTCTACATAGGATTGTGGGGTGGACACCTGACTGTTTCTACATTTCTACACAGGATTGGGGGGCACACCTGACTGTTACTACATTTCTACACAGGATTGGGTGGCACACCTGACTTTCTACATTTCTACATAGGATGGGAGGGCACACCTGACACTTGTTCACATTTCCTATGACTGTACTGGTATGTCAGGTACTCCATTTCATTCTGTATTTTAACCTATCATGCTGACTAGAGGCATATCAGTGTTCTACAGGTCTTAGCTTTGATTGGCCTACATATTAGTTTCTGACTTCCTACCCTTCAGAGCTAACATCTCTCTGCCTGACCTGCTGTAGTCTGTCTGTGTAGGCTTGGGGGGGGAGGTTACCCATAGGCATCATTCAGAGGCCATAGCATAGCCTTTGTTTGTGTTTGTCTACACCTGTCCTGCTGGCTGAGACTGTTGTTGGGTATGTGAACCTCCCTGACTGGCATGTGTGAGTCATATGGACACACATGTGGCCCAGCACATTTCCTGCAGTGGGTTTTGTTGCCATTTGTAGTACTGGCTTCTGTGGTGACACCAGTATTAGTTACACATCTCATGGTGCCACTATAGGTGTCTACTACTACATGCTCACATCCATACCATAGATACAGGTAACAGCACATTCTACTCCATTTGGCAATTGGTAGGTTGAGTGACTTACCTTGTGGGTGTCCTAGTATTGAGGGTGGTGCTGCAGGGCTGCCTATGTTGGATGCACATAGTACACTCCCTACACATGGTTGAGCACAGGCAGTGTCATGTTTGGTATCCCTTTTACTGTATGTGCGAGGCAGAGAGAGGTGTCATTCTCTGGGTCCCTCCTGTGTCAGTGTATATGCTATGCATTGCCTCTTTGCCAAGGTCAGGGCATACTGGGCATGCCTCCTTCTGCCTTACTGGAGCAAGCTCAGGTTGTTCCTCCTCCGAGTCACTCTGTGCCTGAGCAGGCCTTGGCAATGGTGGGGGGGGGTGTGTGGCCCTGCCCCATGCTGTTCCTGCTGAAGCTATTTCCGCAGGATCATATTGTGTAGCATGGCACATACGATGACAATTTGGGTACATGTAGCTGGTGAGTACTGCAAGGCTCCACCGGATGTGTCCAGGCACTGAAACCATGATTTGAGCATGCCAAACACAAGCTCTATTATAATTCTGGTCTGTGCATGTGTCTCATTATGGAGTTCTTGTTCGGGTGTGTGTGCATTTCTGATGGGTGTCATCAGCCACGGCTCCAGTGCATAAGCAGCATCCCCCACTAGGTGACCATAAGGGATTTCCCCATTGGCAGATTTTTGGTACAGCTGCATCAGATGCCAGATGTGGGACTCATGATAGCTTCCAGGGCAGCCAGAATACACATTCATTATTATGCCCTGAGCATCGCACACAACCTGGCAGTTGATGGAGGGGAAGCTCTTGCGGTTGATGTAGACCCTACCCCACTCACCAGGTGGTGCTTTGATGTATATGTGCGTGCAGTCTACAGCACCTACTACCTCAGGGTATTTTGCTATTTGGTAGAACAGTTGCATATTGCTGGCCAACACCTCATGGGTGTTGGGGAAATATACGTGCTCACCGGCATGTGCTGACATGGCATCCAGGAACTGGTGGAGTACCCTGGATGCTGATGCCTGTGAGATCCTGGGATGGGTTACCCTCTGTTAGTTCTGTGTGTCAGGCATGGCTGGCACAGCTCAACAATTTGCTGTAAGAGGTCCCTGTCCACCCTGTAGCTCTTCACTATCGTCAGCTCATGTAGCCCCTGGTAGGTTACCCTGGGTCTGTACATTCTTCTCATCTCCTCACTGTGGATTGGTTGACAGCATTCACATCCTCACCACCCTCAAAGTCTTCCACATGTTGTTGTATGATAGCTATTGCAGCCCCTATCATTTTGTTGTTTTGTTTGTTAAAATTTCCCCGCTTGTATACACCAGTGGTGTAGAATATGGGACAAACCAGAGGGAAAGGTGTTTGCATAGTTTATAGTAGTGTTCTGGGCTGGACTGCTACCTGTGTAATTGGCTGATTCTGATACATTTCACCTGCCAGGCATACTAGTTCTCCTAGATTACCTTCCTACTGCGGTTTTCCCTTCCCATTGCTTTCCTGTTTAAGCCCGGGGGGCACGCCGTGCAAACACGGTGCTCAAATGTGCACAGAGCTGCTATTTCCTGTTTTACTTTTTTTTTTTCCTTTAAAACCCAGTGTGCAGCATGCACACCTGCTTAGGCAGTGTAAGGAGTGCTAGGCAGCCTTAGACACATCCCTTTGCTTAGTTGAGCTAAGCTAGGAACAAACCCAAGCCACAGGGCTGCGAACTGCTTACAGTATGCCTGACACACACCCCTATGATGTCAGCTAACTCCTAGGCTTGCACCAAGCTATTCCTGCTCTTACACTGTTGGGTGCTGACTAGCATGCAGGGGAAATCTGGGATTCACTATCATTCCCCCTCATTTGCATAGGATTGCCTGTTAATGCATAGTTACATGTCCCACACTGAGCCTCCCCTCTTAGCAACCACTATTCACTGGCCATGCTGTCTTCTGCCTGCCATTGAGTATAATGGCAAAATAGTGATTTTGGTTAGAATGCTTATTTTAGTTTTTTTTTCTTACCCCCACCCCCACCCCCCCAATCCCGTTTGTGCACTGCTGCCCTACACTTAAACAGATGAGATTGGCTAAAAAAAATAAAAGTTGAATTTTTTTTTTTTGCAAGTGTTTTCCATGCCAATGGCCTTATAGTTGGCCATTGGCATGCTTTATACATGATATCCACCCTTTATTTGGAGCTGTCATGGCTCCGTTTTGTAATTTGCAGAAATGTACTCCGTTCTGGCAGAGTGCATTTCTGCAGATTACACTAGTCCTGCACAGCCGGTTTCCAGCTTCCTGAATAGCAACTTCACCTCATTTGCATGAATGTCTCCTGCAAATGGGGTAATTTGCATACAGGGGTTGAATCTATGCAGGACTAGTGCAAGAGTGCTCGTGCATGCCCCTATAGGTTATTCCTGGATCGCACGGCAGACATATTGCCTGCTGGAGCTCCTGCACTAATCTTGGACTCCATGCAGGGCTTGCAGAATCTGGGGGAATGTCTTCACATTTTGTACTGAATTTATTCATTCTTTGTTAACCAGATAAGAGGGATGGTACATGGACCCTTTTTGGCCTCAGCCTGGGCCATAGAGTAAAAAGAATATATAACCATCATTAACTACACAGTAGATTTTGAATAATGACACCACACTGGGTTTCGATACAAATCAGAAAATAATTTAACTCCATTCACAGTTTACAAATGACAAAAACAAATGACACAAAATACCTGATTAGAAATTGACACACTAGAACTTAGTCCAGTGAACATAATGGGAAGCTGAAAGGTGCAAGGTGCAATGCAAGTTACCATTTCAGCATAATGATTTACTCTCATATCCTTATACATAAACTCACATGTTTCTGTTTTTGCCTATATCTTTTTGCTCCCATGCCTGCTCACAGTTAACCCCCCCCCCCATCAGTCTTAAGTCCATTCATTCCCTAGTGGTGGATTCACCCCAGATCCCCTTGCATAAGAGGAGTTGAGGGGCATCATTTAGGCTACCATGAGGGTTACTTCTGCCTTCAATGGCATACAAGCTATGAAGGTGTGTTCCTTAGCGTGCACCTCCTGTGCATCGTAGGATGCATAACCCACATCACCAAAGGGGGCACAATGCTTTCCCCTTCCCCTCCCTCACTGAAGGCTGACACCAGTCAGTGGCTGGGTGAACCACACACTTTAGTCATGTGCCTCACCCCTTCCTCCAAAGGATTGATACAACATGAGTCTAGCTGTTCCCCCTTACAATATATATACAGATGCATCCTTCCTGCCAGATTTATCAACTGCCAAGCCATTAACTGAAGTCAGGTCATCTGGGCCTTAGTTAAGACTTTATCCCTCTATGCCACCAGGCTGGTTTGACATCTGCACTCCCATTATTACACTTCACTAAATATTTAGCAATATTTTTAAATGGATCATGTCCAATACATCACTCAACAAAGTTATTTACTATTAACCATTTTTAGCTAGATGATATAGGTCAAGTACTTTTTTCTGTCAACTTGTGAAATATGCATAAATGCAATACATTGATTCAACATGACGTTATGCAAATCCATAAAAAGTCAAAATGGTTTGCTGACAGAGATAGGAATCAGTGCTGTTACTTGATGAGTATTAATGAGTATATCTTCATGTCACTTGAAGAACTATTATGAACATTTATATATATATATATATATATATATATATATATATATATATATATATTCAGCTCTTATCAAACATATCATTGAATACAATGCCCCTTTGGCATGGATCTAATGTAGACCAAATAGAACAGTCAGGATCCAGATTACCAGTGCAGCACTAATTCCCCCTCACTGACCTTGTTCTCAGACAGTCTGTCCGCCACAGATCACTAATAGCAGACAATCACTGCCTCCATTGTACTTCCTTTTTCATCTTTTAGATCCTAAAAATTCAAAAGCATTTGACAATAGTTGTTACCACTATCCTTTGTAATAGTACCTTACAGCAATGTCATTCTGTAACCATACTTCAACTCATGATACAAATAGGTTAACAATGTCACCTCTTCTAGTCATATGAAACAAGCTTATAAACCTTGGTGGTTTTAATGCATATTGTTCAAATTTCCAAAAACCTACATCTCTTCTTATAGTTTTGCGTCATTCATCAAAGTATTTTTTATTTATTTATTTATTTATTATTTTTGGGGGAATTTCAGTCTCTACTTGGAAAGAATCACACATTGCTTATGAAATGTGTTTTAATAAACAAGATGTGGAACATTTGGTGCCTAAATAGTACCAATGGCCAAGTAATTCTACTGAGTTAAAAAAGACTAATACATGGAAGTTAGAATGTCAATTAAAATTCATTTTAGAACTGAGCTCATTTTGAAATCCAGATTTGAGGAGAAATATATGTCAGTATTTCCTGAAAAACGGTAGACTTACAATTTTGCATAATAAATATGTGTGGCTAGTTGATTTGACAAGTGCTAAATTAAAGGGACGAGGTACATGGTGACACTGAAGAGACATAATGGGCTAACTGGAAATGTAGAGGTTAAAAATCAGTGCTTTTTGCTTTAGAGTGTATGGACTGTGGTAGTCTGTAACTTAAATTAGACTTTGGAGATGGAGCACCAGTAGTATTAGTATACTTTCTGAACAGAAAATTATCTTTAGTTTAAACATTTGATATTAAGAATTGGAATGGAAACCCCAGTAACACCCAATTATCTTTAACCCAATGCCTGTAGGCAGCACGTAAACTCATCTCATGGTGGATACATAGGTGTGGGTGACAAATTTATTCAGTTCTAATATTGTTCTTTTCTTATTTTAAAATCAACATAAAGCGGGTTTGCAATAAGGGAAAAGCATTCTGCCTTTTGCATGACATCGACAGTTACTATACTAGACAAATAATTACTCTGCAGCATCCAAGTAAATTCAATGGAAACTTTATCTCATAAGCAAGAGGTCAAGTTATATATTAGTATAACTTCTCACCCGTACCCCATGAAAATACTAATAGGACATGAGCAGTTAACCATATCTTAATACTATGCAGTCTAAGCACTTGTGAACAGTTGCTCATAGCAGCCAATTGCATGCTTTCCCAGCAAATTCCAGTCATATGACTAGAGCCTACCTAGCTTGTAAAGACATGTATCTTCAGAGATGATATTCTACTGCACATATTTGTTTTGTTTTACTTTGCAGCAGGAAACTGAATAGAACTATAGGCAGTGATAACAACAGACACTCCCCACAGCTGAGTACAGAAGATCTTTGTTTTATTTTTGTTTAGTTTTACCATGGTCAGTGTGAGTGGGTGCACTGTAACTGCAACCTGAAATACATTACTGTAAACATTTTTACCACTTTTGGCAATTGCAGGTGATCAAAGAAGTGGTTGTCCATTTATGAGGCAGTCAGTGTATGAAAGCAAAGAATTGTTAGGCTAATCACAATAGAGTGATGACTTCTGCAGCTTGTTCAGTCAGGGGTGTGTGTTGAGACAGAGCATAGTGTCTGGAAGCTGCAAGTTTACATACAACATGTTGAGAACATTTTTTTCACTTTTTCTTGAAGAAAACCAGATAGATTTACGAACAGTGGTAACAGTACACATTGCTTGCAGCACTATACTCTTCGATTTATTTATTTGATTGATTGATTTTTAATTTTTATGTCAATTAACATGAGGTGTGAGGTACCTTATAGTTGCAAGTAGAAAAATATTACTATGAGTGTTACTTCACCACTTTTGGCAATCGCATATGAGAAGTGGTTGCCATAAGTAACTGGCTGTATGTGTGTGTGTGTGTGTGGGGGTTAGTTTGCATATGAAAACAAAGGGCAGTTACAAGATTTATGCAAAATAATTAATGATATGGCTAATTTGGGAGAGTAAGTTACTGGTGTGTGTGTGTGTGTGTGTGTGTGTGTGTGTGTGTGTGTGTGTGTGTGTGTGTGTGTGTGTGTGTGTGTGTGTGTGTGTGTATATATATATATATATATATATATATATATATATATATATATATATATATATATATATATATATATATATATATATATATATATATATACACATACATATCCACTGAAACATTGAAAGAGGTTGAAAGATTGCAATCAAACATCAGAGGTGTACTTAGAAGGTAGATGTCTTTTTGGAGAATGGGGTATTGAGGCATGCTACATGTAAAAGTACAGGACCACTGTATGATCATTTCAAATTATCAAATACAAATGATATGGCTTATTGAGGTCAGTATATGTGCTTAACAACATCAAGCTGAAATATGGTACTTTTGCCAATACATTGTTCAATTTCTTCTTAATAAGTACATTAGAACGACAGTATATAAAATATGGGTATCATTTTTGGGAGGCATGTGTTATACGAAAGTACACAGCACTTGCATGGTACTTCTAAATGATTATTAATATGGTTCTTTATAAGGTACAGTATCTGAAAGAGCAACCTGGCCATATTTATGTGATTACATCACAGTCAAATGTAGTGTACTGTCTCAAAACAGGTCCATTCTACTGGGCAGTATGAGTGACTTTTGTACTTAAGTAGCTAACTAGAAGTCACAGAATTTTTTTTATTGTGATCTGCCTTTGGGTAACTGCAAATCCAGTGTTTCAGAGAGCTTTTGTTGTCATAGTCCTGCACTATGACTGGTTTCCTCTGGAGGACTGCCGTATTTCTTTCTAAATAAGACCTAACCAGAGAATAAGACCTATCATGGTTTTTCCAGGGTGGTCATGATATAAGCCCTACCTCAGAAATAAGCCCCAGTTAATATCATCAACAACACACAACGGACGTGTTGAATTATAAAATAATATTATTGACACCTGTTGACTGAGGTTATCGTACTCTGCTTGCCATTTTCAGACCATTCGGACACCCAACTTCTTCTCTTTGCAGAAAGTCGTAAGACTCTTTCACTGGGAGTCCTCCACATTTCTTACTATAACCCTAATCATCACTCACACTTGATGGTTGAGATCCTTCGGCCATAAACCCCAGCAGGTGTACTCTGATCGGTCAAAGTACAGACAACACACGTAAAGTGCATGCTCATGATAACGAGCAGCTGTGGTTGTGTCTTTTCTTCATAACCAGCACCATTTTGTGTTGCCACTCCAGTCACATAAGTCTTCAATTTACCCCCCCCCCCCTGACAAGATGAGTGCAAAAAGAAAGAGCTATTCCATTGATTACAAGAAAGGAATCATGGAGCACTCCCAGGGAAATAATCTGATGGCTTTCTGTAAAGAGAAGAAGTTAGATCTCCAAATGGTCTGAAAATGGTGAGCAGTGTATGTTAACCTCAGTCAACAGGCCGATGAGGGAAACGCTATGAAGTGTAAGTGTGGATCAGGTCAGCAACCATTATTTCCTGAGCTGGAAAACATCATCTGTGAGTGAATTGCTAACAGGAGAGCAAAGGCTTTGGTTGTGCGCAGGGCTGTTATTCAGGCATTTGCCCTTGCAATGGCACCACAGTTAGAAATATCCCCAGAATTCAAAGCATCACAACATTGGCTGGATGGCTTCCTTCAGCGATATGAACTGTCTCTAAGAAGATCAAAAACACTGTTCAAGCTGGAAGATACTGAAGTTATTAAATGTGCACTTGCATTCAAGTCCTTTGTTGATGGCATTGACTTTTCTAAATACCAACTCTCCAACATGATTGCTATGGATGAAACTGCAGTGTTTATGGGCCGAGGATCTCAGACAACAATTGATCAGAGGGGTGCCTTGTCAATCTCCATTCCCTCCACTGATTACGAGAGTGCACGTGTAACCTGTATTTTGGCAATTTGTCTAGATGGAAAGAAAACCCCACCTCTAATCATTAGTAAGGCAAGAAAGATAAGATTGAACATGTTTCAGTCATTTACATTCTTGAAACCGAAAAAGACTGGTGCACACAAGCAGTTATAAGGAAGTGGGTCGATGTAATGCTGCCACCTGTTTGGCGAGGTAGCGAAAGAGGTCTGCTAGTCTGGGATTCAGCCAGCACTCACTGCTGTAAAGAAATGAAGAAATTCCTTGCACAGAGGAGAATAGATCAAATAATGATTCCCGCAGGAATGGCTGCCTATCCAGACTTTTGATATTGCAATAA